>NC_132881.1:5399525-5637025 GCF_030463535.1 Salminus brasiliensis | reverse complement strand
TATTTTAATATGTAAAATTATTCTTAAAGGGTTCTTTATTATTATTAATTGCCATTAATACACTTAGGTTTATTACACATTAAGGCATATTACTCAGTAACTATGGGGACTGGTGGGGTCATTCTTTGGTTGTAGACTTTTGTAATAATACTTTCTGCCCACTGATGGACTGTGAGCTGTTTAAAAGGTGATAGAAAATGGTTCTATATACAGACGTAAAAGAAAAAAAAATTCAAAGAACCATTTGGATGCTTTAATCTTTCTTTGCCTGGTTAAAGCATTATTTAAATAAGTAGAAGGTAAGGAGACAAAGTGGTGAATTATTATTATTTATTTAATACTTACATTTTACTATTATGTTTAAAATTATTATTTTAATATTATTATTGTTAAACTTAATTATGTGTTTTTATTTGCATTTTTATTTACATTTTTATTATTAATTATTGTTTGGTAATTTTATAACAAACACATTACACTCTATTTATGCCATTATAATTAACTTTATTAATAACACTCTTTAATTTTAACACTTAGTTTTAGTTTACTGTTAGAATATTGCTGATTTCAGGCTCTCATCTTCTAATTTTCTACTTTTTGTGTTGAAACTTCTGTGAAGTACTCAAAGCTGTATTTATAAAAACAAAATGTATCAGACATATATGTCATATATGTTGATGTTGCTCTAAAGTTCTAAAATATTTCAACTTTTATAATGTAATAATAATAATGTAGCTTTATGTTTAACTATTATAAAGACATAACATCATGAAAAGCATTGCTTGAGAATTACATGAGAATATGATATTTCTGGGTTAACCAGTTTTATATAGAAATTACAATATGTGCACTGTTTTTTACCAATGCTGCCAATTCAGCAGCCCTGATTGCAATACAAATAAACCATTGCCTCCATTCTTCTCTACTTCTACTTTTCTTAAACCAAAACAACCCTAAACCTTAACCTTAAAATTGAAACTTAAAACTGCTAAAAATCACCAGCTTAACGCTGAACTTTAGAGCAAGACGTTCCTCTGCGGCTGAATGTTTGCTCTTCAAAAGCGCCACTTTCCTGAACCTCTTTTTAAAACATTATTCAAAGAGATATTACCTGTGCTTTATTGAAAGGGATTTCTGCTAAAGCTGTTAAATCTGTGGAACCTTAATATCAACTTTCTGAATTTGATAAAAAGTTACTGCTGTGTGTACAGACTAGAGGTTTATGCATAGTGGGTTTGCCGGAGGGTCCTGCCAGAGCTAGGAAATGATTGGCAGGAGGGATGAAATTTGAAGCATTTGAAGATTATTGTCTGCTTGCAGAAGATGCTGAATCTGAATCTTTATGAATGAGACATCATCTCCATTAGACATTACTGACCAACCCATGAGAAAAAAAGACATCAAAGCAGGTAGATGAAGACAAGGTCTGCACAAGGACTACCCTTGTCACAGTGGGCAGATGCAGGCAGGTGAACCACTAGGTATTTTTAGGATCAAAGTGAAAGCACAGACTGAAACCTGTTGATAATGATGGTACACACTTATGAATAAATGTGCTACAAAAGGTTTTTTAAGTGAAGCCATAGTAGAACCATCTTCGGTTTCATAAAAATAAATAAGGAACAATACAAAAGCTGTCAATGTGAAGAACCTAAAAATGGGTAAAGATCCTTTACATTGACTCCTTAAAACCTTTAAAATGTTCTTCACTCATATATCTCTGTATAAATGTGGCTCTTTAGGGAATCAAAACTGGTTCTGGCTCCTCGAAGAATTCATTGGTAGCACCCTTCATTTTTTTGAGTGTATATTAAAAGTAAATGCAGTTCATGGCATAACTATGTCCAGGCCTAGAAAACTCCTGCATAGGTTCTGTATAGTACTGATTAAGGGTTTTTTTTGTCTCGTAACAATAGTAGAACTGTTTTGGGTGCCATACAGAAACACTTTTTTTTAAAGAAAATCCCCAAAGAATAATCCACAAGATGTTCTTCATCATAAAGAGGAACCATTCAACCAGGTAAATAATCATTCAGGTATTTCAATGGCCTTTTGACGTGCAAAAAAACACAGGGAGGGTTCCAATTGTGCACTAATGACTAATGACTAGTTTTTAAGTATGCAGTACTTGATGAGTATACCCAATTATCCAAGACGCATCTTCAGAACCGGTCGGTTATTAAGTGTGGTTATGATGGACATGATTATATTATTGCAAATGCAATGGCTGGAGAATGTGCAGTGACGTTGATGTTGGCACAGAAACGCTTCATCACTTCCTGTTAGCAGAAAACTGGTAAGTATGTTAATAGTGTGTGTACTAACCTGCCAAACCCGCGCTATTAAGACTATTAGCATATTTCTTATAGTATTAGTGTGTAGTAGTCCATTGGGACGCAGCCAGCAGGAGATGTCTCAGACTGCCTGGATGTTTAACCCTAGAGGAGTAGAGTTATTAAATGAGTGGAAGACGTCACTCCCCCCGTCCCCCTCTACTCCCACATCCCCGCACTATGTATATCTCTCCCCCCCAGCCCGCCCTCTCTATCACCCCTCCATGCTTCCCTCCACACTCCAACCCCACCTTCCGTTTCAATATTCCTCCCGTTGCTCCTATCACAGCCTACTTTTCTCCACACCTTCTGTCTCTGCCTCTCTCTCCCCCTTACTAAAGTAACACTCTACCGCACTCTATCTCTTCTTCGTACCTTTTTGCCCCACCTCTATTTGTCTTTGCTTCTCTCCCTCTCGCGCCCCCCCACCCCACCCCCTGGTTGACTGACAGCTCCATAAGTGCAGTGATGATAGTGCTGAGGGTGTTGAAGCCACAACAGTGGCTACACTGACAGAGAGCTAATGCAGAGAGAGAGAGAGAGAGAGAGAGAGAGAGAGAGAGAGAGAGAGAGAGAGAGAGAGAGAGAGACAGAGAGACAGAGAGACAGAGAGAGAAAGTTAGAGAGTAAAAGAAAAAAAGTAAGACAGAGAGAGAGGCAAAAAGAGAAAGTAAGATAGTAAAAGAGAAAGTGAAAGAGAGGGGGAATCAAAAGAAAGAGTAAATAAGTAAAAGAGAAAGTAAGAGGGAGAGAGAGGTTGAGATAGACAAAAAGAGAAAGCAAAAGTAACAGAGAAAGTCAGAGAGAGAGGGCAAGACAGATAAAAAGAGAAAGTAAGAGAGTAAAAGAAAAAGTGAGAAAGAGGGAGAGTGTAAGAAAGGGTATAGAGAAAGTGAGAGAGAGGGAGAGAGACAACAAGAGAAAGTAAGAGAGTAAAAGAGAAAGTGAGAAACAGAGAGAGGACGAGAGAGACAACAAGAGAAACAAGCACAGAGTTGGACTAAAGCAGGGTTATACAGGGAGATTGAGGGCCAGGAGGAGGAGGTTCTTCTCCCAAAATTCTGTTATGTCACTTGATGATTATTATTTCTGTCATTCATTTTATTGTTGACATAATTTCAGAAAATGTTCAGATGTAATGTTTGCATGCTTTGGTTACATTGTTATGGAAACAGTCCAGCTAATAAAGCCAACCTGAACTGAATTAAATTGAGTGAGAGAGCGTGAGAGAGGGCGCGAGAGAAAGAGAGAGCAGTAGAATGACAGAAGAAGATGATGTGAGATAATCGTGCCGCTCTCTCTGGCCAGCAGGGGACTGAAAGGTGGGACAAAGCCGAGGGTGACGGAGAAGAGAGATATGGCAGCGGACGGAGGGAGGAGGCAGGAGGGAGGTGGTCTCTGATGGTCACTCTGATGGTCAATCCAATGGTCGGAGTGCAGCGGCTGAATGGACCTGAGCTGAGCTTGAGTGACAGATGCTAAACGATGTTTGTTCACAGACAAACAGGGACAAACAGGGGAGGAGTGAAGCTTCTGAGCGTGCTTAGAGACCACCGTCCCTAACGTTGGTCCCCCCTCAGCAGTGGACGGTGCTGGAAGAGCGGAGGAGGGAACGGTGTATCTACAGCACACAATGAGCTTCACTCAACCTGTCAGACCGTAGTCATACAGTGCTTAAAGAGAAACCACACCCACAAATCAGAGTCGCCCCATCTGTTGCTGACTGATATCCCACCAGCAAAATGTCCACGCCGCTTCTCAGCGTCCCACAGAGCCTGCTTTCAGAGCAGATGATGAGTGCTTTTTGCCCACATGCACTACATGTCCAAATGTTTGTGGACATCCCTTCTAATGAATGCATGAAACTACTTCAAATTGCATTTCAGATTGCTGACATAGATGTGCAAATGCACACACACACACACACACACACACACAGCTTGTCTAGTCCCTGTAGAACAGTACCGCCAACAGAATAGGACTCTCTGGAGTAGATAAACATGAACCCTTTGGCACCATGCCCATACCAAATGCCAGGCATGGGCTAGAGAGGCATAAAGCCCCCCGGTATTGAGCTGTGGAGCAGTGGAACTGTGTTCTCTGTAATGATGGTTGGTGCCCCACCCAATACTTTTGGGAGGAGATGGGGGTGATCATCCAACATTTTGGATCATCCAACATTTGCAGCTATTGCTGCTGAATGCAATCAAATCCTATGTTCTAAAAACTAGTAGAAAGTCACCAGTGAGGAAGGCCATCAAGACACCTATGCCCACGCTGAAGAAGTTAAATGCGTCAGCAGCTGAGATGGGAGGGACTCCTAAAGCCTGGGATAAGGCTAGCAGGTTGAATTGTTCACTCTTAGCAAAGAAACTCCCTCCGGGTTCTCCTCCGGTTCTCACAACAATGATGCGTTTCCACCTGGAGGTCCTAAAGCATGTAAATCATGTAGCGTCTCCGTTCCTCTCCTTTTCCTTAAAGCCCACCTGCATGTTACCATCACGGATCGGGGATGTTTGTAGGTGAAAACAGTGATGATAATGGGCTGAGTGCATTGATCCATCTCCTCTGTCAACCTAAAAGGTATGTGTGAATGTGTGTGTGAGAGTGTGTGTGTGTGTGTGTGTGTGTGTGTGAGAGAGAGAGAGAGAGTTGTGTGAGTTGAAGTGTGTGCAGATGTGAAATGACGTGCTGCTCAAATTGCTTTCTGCTGCGTCTTCAACCAGAGGGAAGAGTGTGAGGAAACCAATTACCTACTGTCAGACCAACCGTCAAACACACACACACACACACACACACACACACTGCACAAAGTATTAAAGTAAATACATCAAACACTTTACACAACACACAGTGATGTGTACACACACACAGTACAACTATACACAGTCTAAACATTAAAACACACATCAAACATTTCACATAACACACTTATATGCAAACACACACACACACACACACACATATATATATATATGACCATTTAGATCTGCTCAGTGACCGATCCTGAAAATCTATCAGCTACTGGAACTAATAGTACACAGAGCATGAGGTCCAGTTTTAGTCTCAGCAGGCCTCAATCACTGTGTTCTGCACTGACCTCTATCTGCACTGTGGTCATGTTTACTGTAAAACTGGGTGATTTCACACTTTTTTTACATTCCTTAAAACGAGAACAAAAATGCTGTAAATGATCTAATATTCTCAAAAGCAGCAAATAGTTCACTGGTTTAATGCTAATAATATTCTTATTAATAATAATAATAACAAATAATAATAAATAATAATAATTTAATATTCCTCTGCTCTTAGGTTGCCAAATACAAATATTTCTGTATCAAATCTTTATTTTTTTTGTTTTTTCATCACAATTTGGTACTGCCAATTAACCCACCCGTTCATAGCTCCCCCTAGCGCTAGCCATCAGCCATCAGCCAGCTAACAGACACCTGGAGAGAGCACAACTGGCTGCTCAGGCCCCTGATGGCAAAGCAGCATGGCTCAGGTTTCGAACTCATCTTATCCGGAAAGTATCTCCAACATAACACAGTCTACTGAATTCTTCATTTCCGCAGAAACACCCACACATCATGGTAGCAACCTGCTTTGCTGACCCTATAACAACTTTATTAAGGAACACACTCACTTAATAACGGACATAATTAACTAATCCTGCTACTTATGAAGCTAAACTGCATTCAAGCATTTTAGCGCCCCATTGTGGATAATCCTGCCCAGTGTAAATGAGTCAAGTTTGGTTTATGGTTTTACCCTGAGTTAAAGCAGAGCTTGTGGAGGAGCCTTGTGTGTAGTTGCGTCTGCGTCGCTCTGCAGCCAAAACACTAGTCTGGCGAGGGGGGGTTCCTTAATGCCACAGTGTTGACTCTCTTAGCGTATTACAAGTGACGCAGGCGCAACTACACACAAGTGTAAACACTCACAGCAGCATAGGCCCCTTACACAGCCTGCCCTGTAGGTTCTGTATATGAGTCGACCTTCACTCATTCACATTGGGCAGGATTGTCCATAGGGGGGCGCTAAAATGCTCGAATGCAGTAGTACTAGTTGGAGATGGAGCAAAAGAGCTGTTGCTAACTTTTACTCAAATTTCTGTACTGAGAGAGAACACGAGGGAGGAAAGGAGGGTCTGTACAGCCAATGAATCGAGGGTGAATTTTCGGTACTTGTCTGGCCACTGAGAGAAACAGACGAGGAAACGCAGGTAGACTTGATGATTTGGTACGTCATGTGCAACTATTTATTTCACACCACTGAAGTACAAACGATGGTGAAGACGGAAATACGCTGCTACCAAGCAGACCTATCACAGCTGTTGCGCTCATTTCTAGGAAGATGCGTGACAGGCTACTGCGTAGGGTACAGTGTAGGGTACACAGCTACGCGTAGGCTATGGGGTAGACTGAATGCAGAACTATTAATTGGCCTTGAGTAAGTGAGTGAAGCCAAGTTAAGCTAAGTGCTTAAGATGAACAGTTGAATAACAGGCTTAGAGTTTAAGGGGATAAGTAAAGCAGAACCCAATATTTATGAGTATAAAAGGTATGTGAGTAAGAGAAAGGGTTAAGGGACTGTGCGCGGTCTCTGCAGCTCTGCAGGGAGGCGGGTTATTGCTGTAAATTACTCGGTATAGATCTGACTATTTCAAGTGCCTGGAACAAACGCAGCATGGCACTAATGTAATAAAAAGTCATTTGGCTGAAAATGACTGAATCTATCCTTTAGCACGAACGCGGCTAATCCCCACTACACACTGCAGTGATGTACTTACACCACTGCCTTAATCCTGAAATTGTGGGGCCCACAAACACACAGGCACACACATTAAATACACACTCACACACACAGCAGTGAAGATATCGGCTGACAGCTTTTGACAGAAGGTTGAAATAGATGCAGCTCTGATCTACCCTCCGTCTCTCCATCTCTATATCTCCTCTCTCCTGAGACTCATGCTCTTTCTTCCCGTGTGTGTTGCCCTCTCTCCTCAGTTTACACTCTTCCTGATGAGAGGGATTCCCACAGACAATACTGTTACACCTAAGCACGCTAAGCAATCTCAATTTTAGAGCCTGTGGACTTCTGAGCACCAGCTGAGACAGCCGTGAATTCCGGCGCTCGGGAGTGGAGTTCAACGCTGCCACTAATGGGCTTCTGCAGTTGTGCGCTAACTCTGTAGTTCCACGAAGGGGTTGAGCAAGGAACTGCAGTGTCCTGTGACCGAGGAGCCTCGAGCAGAGCTGCTGTAATCCTTAACTTACAGATGTGATCTGATTGGCTCTCAGGATTGGCTAAAGCAGACAAATAATGTCTGCTTTTATCACCGTTCTAATATTTTGGCTGAAAATCTGCCAATATCAAAACAAAATTTGACCCAAAACGGACCCAGAGTCAGTTATGCAACCATATAGTGATGATAATAGCTGATAATAGTTAGTCACAACTAAACGCTAAACTAAACAGCCATCAGAAAAAAAGTAGCAGTCTGGAAGCACATGCCATAATGCTCTCTGTAGGTCTTTTTGTATCAAGATGTAAGCCTTTTTCAGAGGAAGACTAAGACTCCCGAGTGGTGTCACTCTCTAAGCTTCTCTCTAATCCCCTGATTGCTTGTAACACCACAGCCTGGTGATGGCTGGGAGCCCAGGAAAGCAAATCTGACCTGTTATCATACCAGACAGAACTGGCAGTTATTGTTCTCCTCCAAGCATGCTGAGCTGTCCAACAACATCAGGTTAACAGCAGTGCATGTGACATGGAGGAAGCACCTCATAGCATTCCCCATCCTAGCACTGCTAACAGCATGTAGCCTGTAGCAGGTATTTTTTGTTCCTGGGCTCCCCCTACAGGTGGGGAGTGTTATTCACATCATGGACAGCTGTACACATGCATTTGTTGAGGCAGTAGTAGAGTGATATTACAGGATTTTACACAAATATGACTATGCAGCATTAGGTTGGAGTTCTGGCAAGGGGTCTGGTACAGATCCACCAAAGTTTCATGATGCATTAGCAGCGTTCCGGGTTCCAACCTGGAGCGGGAATGACAGAGATGCCATTCCCCCTGCATGAAGCTGTTGTTTAAAAGTAAAATTACTATATACTGTTGCTTTAAGATGCAATTTAAAACATAATGGGACAAACGTCAAGTCAAAAATATAGACTGATCTTCTGCTCTGAGGGGCTCAGCGCTACCACTATGTCCGGGGGGTTGCAAGTTCAAATCTCAAGCCATGCCGCTTTGCCATCAGCAGCCGCAGTCAGAGACAGCACAATTGGTTGGGCCACATAGGCATCTGTTAGCTGGTTCGGGGGAGCTGGGTACCCAGTGCTGTACTCTGAGTTTGAAAAGAGACGATGTATTGGAGGAGACATGGGTTAAGACCATATCGTTCTAGTGTTTGGAGCATTGTTTTAATTGTTTAGTGCAAGGGTAGGTTAATTGGCAGTACCAAACTGGAAGAAAAAGTTTGAAATAAATCAAATTAAAATAAATTAAAAAAAGAGTTTTGCTTGATTTCTTTGATCAAGCCTTTTTGTTTGATTTTCATAACCTGATCAGATCCCTCGAACCTGGATTGACTTTATAAATAATTTATTCAGTTTTTCATTTTTAAAATGCCACTGAATATGCAAATGCTTCGGACTCAGTAGCGGAAAGTAGGCAATAAAACCAATGTCATTTCTTTGCAAATTTCTCTAGAATACAGTCTGAAAGCTAAGAAAAAAAAAAAATAATAAAAAAAAGCTTTTACAGCCACGACTTCCTGAATCCTGTTGCAAAAACAATAGAGATGAATGTTTCGCAGCCTGGCTGTTAAGGGGTTAAACAGTTTAGGAAGACAAAGACTCTGAAATGAAGGGATTAAGGATGATGGGTAGAGCTTATCTGAAGTCGAGGTGACGGCGCTTTGTAGTTGCTTGAGGATATGTGGAATGACAGCCAAAATATTCAGTCGAAAATATTCAGTGTTTCGGCTGTGAGGAAACCATAGCAGTGGTCATTTTTTAATGGAAAAGCTGAGAAATGGCTGCAAATCAAAGAGAATAATATCTGTTAAAAAATAAATAACTAAAAAAAAGTGTGAGCAAAACATCACTGGGCAGGAAAGACATCTGTCACCTCAGGCTGTTTACTCACTAAACCTATTACTGCAATTAGATAAACAAACACACACACACACACACACACACACACATACACACAATATAAACACACAAAAGCACACATGCAGCTTGTGCGCACACTTGGGCCTACAGAATGCATGCCAAATTAGATAAAAATGTGCACACAAGCACAAACAAACTTTCACAAATGTGTACACACATACACACACACACACACACACATATTAGTGGGTGAGAGATGAGTATTTTAACAGACTGCGAGCGAGTGATAAGAAAATGAGTCAAACAAAGTGATTGGAGGAGAAGGAGGGAGGATAAGAGGAGGATGAGTAAACAGATGGACAGAGTGAGCGAGAGAGATTAAAAGAGAGAGAGAGAGAGAGAGAGAGAGAGAGAGGGAGAGAGAGAGCAGTAACTATAAACACATTGTGTTCAACTGACGTTAAAGATGAGAGAAAACAGAGGGAGGGAGGGAGATAGAGAGAGAGGGAGAGAGAGAGAGAGAGGAAGAGAGAGGGTGTATAACAGAGCTGACAGTTATGTGGTGTAAGGCTGAAGGCTGCATATACAGTAGCTGTCTGAAACAGAGTGTAGTCAAACTTTCATCAGCTCCTGTCCTTCTCTTCACCTCCTCACTGCTCTCCTCATGATTAAAGCAGGAGGGCAGACAGGAGGAGACACAGAGAGAGAGAGGGAGAGAGAGAGAAAGTGAGGGAGAGTATGAGAGGAAAAAGAAGATATGGAATCCATGATGTGTGTGTGTGTGTGTAGTACATGGCTAAAACACAAAAAACATGTCTTTGTCTGATTGCAGAAACACTGTTGCCTCCATGTGATGACCAGTGAGGCTCCAAGTACGCCTCTACACCCCAAGCCCCCCCAAGAAAGACATGCTACTCAGACTCTGCTCAGCTCTGTGTAATGAACCTCTGCTGTCATACTTAAATGAACACCACTGCCAATATGCAACAGGTGCTGGTCTGTTTGCTAGGACTCGCATTACTATACGGCCCGATGGCTCTTCTATGAAGGCCTGATTAGTGCAGGTGTCTTTATACAGTAGAGCAGTGCACCACCACTCCAGAGTCTGCTCAATCTACCTGAAGGACTCATGCAGCCAAACAGGGGGCTTCTGGTTTTGCCTTTCTAGTGATGTTATGAGACTAGAGTTCTCTCTGAAAGTCTTCATGGTCTTCCAGACCTTTACCTGACCTCCACTCTTCAGCCCTGCCGATGCTGATTGTAGAGACAAGAATTGAGGGGTCAGTTTTTATAAAAGTTAGAAATTTGCCACACCTGGTCATTCTTAACAAGCCACAGCCCCAGTAAGATAATCAGGTCTGAGACCTTAAAAAATATTAGTAATGGGATGGAATGGGTGGGAGGGGTGTGCAGGTTAGGTAGGATGGCTAGATGTTTTGGGTGGGCGAGATGAGTGGGAAGTTGTAGTACCACATTACCTTATATCTGTATGATAATATACAAATCATGAAAGGTTAGAAAAGGAAAGGAAAATAAACAAATAAATAAAGTTAATGTCCCCATATGAAGCCTTCCACAAGTCTTGTCGTCTGGTCATAACAATATGGTGCTTGTCAAAGTTGTTCAGGTCTGCACGCCCCCACCATCCATCCAACACATCAACTATGAGAACTGACTTTTCAGTCACTGTCTATCAGACATCCCAGACCTTCACAGGCACTGTTGTAACAAGATAATCAACATTATTGACTTTATTTATGTATATACAATATGGACAAAAGTATTGGGACATCTGCTCATTCATTGTTTCTTCCAAAATCAAGGGCATTAAAAAGAGTTATCTTGCTTTTGTTGGAGTAACTGTCTCTACTGTCCAGGAAAGAAGGCTTTATACTAGATTTTGGTTGAAGCATTGCTGTGAGGATTTGATTGTATTCAGCAACAAGAGCGTTAGTGGGGTCAGGATGTTGGATGATCACCACCGCACCTCATCCACACCTCCCAAACTCATTCCAAAAGGACTGGATGGAGCACCATACTTCACCACACACCCACTGCTCCACGGCTCAATGATAAGCAGCTTTATACCCCTCTAGCCCACACCTGGCATTAGGCATGGTGCCAATAGGTTCATGTTTATCTGCTACAGTGAGTCCTATTCTATTGACAGTACTTCTCTACAGGGCATAGACAAGTTGTGTGTGTATGTGTGCGCACCTGCACATCTGGGTGCAACCTTAAGAAGCTGAATATGTTTGTTAGAACATACCCCCCCCATGTAGTGTATGTTTCTGTCCTTTTCTACACTACTTCCTTCTGCCAGCCATTCACCAACCTAGCCACCTCAATGCCCCCCCTCGCCCCTTCCAAATTCCACATGTGCAGTGCAATGTGTATCCACAGGATGGATGAGAGCAGCAGTGAAGTAAGATATGCTGCACTCTAATACTGATGTGAATCATAATTAAAGCCTGCGGAGAGATTTAACCACAGCACCACTGTGCAGCAAATTCAGTTACTCTAAATTAGCAGAACTCCACATGCTGATCCGAAGTGTTTGGGAGACGTTTATTGACTCAGGTTGCTGCTTTTGCTTTCTTGCACGGATTCGTTTTAAACATATTATTTATTCAACTTATTACTACATTAAGATAAATAATAAATAGTTCCACGGTGGGTCTGATTAACAGCTTAATTAGGGAAAGACATTCAGACTATAAAGGTTCACACTACACACACACACACTAAAATACAACCCCACAAAGCCTAAAATCCAAACACATTCCCCCCACATACACTACACACAAAGTGATCTCATAAACAATCACACACACACACACACACATACTCACGGCCAAAAATCCATCAGCAATATATAATGGGTAAAGGAAAAAGAGAAACTGAAAAAGCAATTGAAGGTAATAAATAAGAAATGGACGAATGCAAACAAAGCCAAGCCAGGGGAGAGAGAGAAAAGAACGGGGCAATTTAGAAGATATGAGGAGATCTAGGCCTCGGCCATCTCCAGAAATGCAGCGGGGGAGACCACCCCCCCCCCACACACACACACACACACTTTTAACCTCCCCATCCCCCAATCACACATACACACAAGCACAGTAAATCACTATAAATATTTATAATCATCAGTAACACTGTCCGTGATCAACACAAATACAGTGTGGTGGGATGCACAACAACCAAAGTGTGAAAAACCCGAATATTCTCCAAGGGCAAAAGGCACTATTACTGAGCCCTGGGGCACACCCCTATGATATAGGTTTAAAACACATCAATATCTTCATGTTATCTTAAAAGAACAACACAGCTAGATATCACAGCTACGCTTTTCATGGTTCCTCTTTTGTAATGTCTGGCTAGTGTAAAAAATTGGTCACCGATACTGATTTACAGCACAATAAAAATTGGCTGCTGTTAATTGATATAGTCACGGTTAAACAGAATATAATAAATAATGTCTTCTTAACATTCTGAAAAAGTAAAAATAAATAAATAAATGCTGAACTAACTAACAGAACATATGTTATGACTTACAATTATATCAGTCAATAAATTTTAGTTTGAAAATTAGCAGCTACATATTTATAAAACATGTAGGCTATAGGCTATGCAACACAACAACTAGGCCACAGCTGCCAGCAGTGTCGCATCTCTTACAAGGCCTGTGGTTGGTCTACTGGATTTGCCACAGACTAAGATTAGCCACTACCCTAGATATCGTAACTAAATGCCTCCTTGAGCGCCTCCATGCTTGTGAAAAAACATCGAAAACTCTTTTTCATTAGATATGATGAAATATTTACCCACATGGCAATTAGCAGGGATTAATAGTATATAAGTATATAAAATAAATAATATATAAAATTAATATGAATGTAAGAGCTTATTTTTACAGCTTGTTTATCAGAAGGTAAACGGCGCCAGGATTTTTACCAACACTGGAGTGTGCAGTACGTAAAAATGACGCATTTGGACAGGACTAAAATGACTTTTCTATAAAGTATATAAAAGTCTATAAAAATTATATACTACAAAGAATAGCCCTGCCAGTTTATACAGAAGTCCCTGTAGTTACTGAATAATACGCCTTAGTGTGCAACACGCCTTTCTGCGTTATGAGGTTAAGATAAACAGCTAGTGTGTACAGAAGTGGTATAAAGCGATGAATGAATCCCCTCATGTTCGGAGCATGCATTCACAACCCATTATACAGTAGATAATACTAATACAGTTACAAGTTTCTTGTTAAGATTAGCAGAATGTCTCTTAAAAACACAGCTTTCCAAACAAACCCTGCACAGAAACTGCTTTTAAATACACTGACAAACAAAGACACCCTTTTTCCATGTGTGTGTGTGTGGCCTCATTTCCATATCAGTGTGGAGTGGGTGTACACACGCGGGAAAAAGCAAACTAGTGTGGGCTGCGCACATCCATATGGTTCGGCCGTGCTGAGCGATGTCTCTGTCGTTTTCTAATGTTAGTCATAATGATGCACTCAGACTGCTCTGACTTGGGCAATTTGTAAATATTTAAAGCTCCCAGCATTGCAGGGATAACGGAAATCAAGACGAATCACAAACAAAAATGCGGATCAAGCAAGCGTAGCAAATTACGGCCACTTATTCTCATTGTAAAAATAAGTACACATTTGCGTAAAGCGCTGCATGATGTTTCAGCTCAAACTACTGAACAACAATCTGAAGACCCTAGTGGTTAAAGCCTAGCTTGTGAGACACGTACTGAAAGCAGTGCAGCAAGCCATGCTGAGCCAAGAAGAAGCCCTCAGTCGAGGAGCTGTCCACTGGTGTGGTGCTAAAATGTCATGCCTTGACCTCCACAGCAGCTACAAGTATGCCTTTGGTGTGAATGTATGCTAATTGCTCTGCCCATTAAGACACTACAGCCGCTCCATTGGTGACGGCGGCCCTGCACATAAAGCCGTTAACAAGACATTAAATTAAGAGCACTAGGTACACCTGTCCGAACAATACCTGTCTCGCACGCTTTAATACCTCACTTAATGGCTACGAGTCACAAAACCCAGTCAATCATAAAAGCGCTGCTTCCTTTATGAGTAAAACGGAGGTCTCGAATTTCACTTTAAGTGATTAATAAAATGAAAAGAGGGCTTTCTTTACGAGCTGTGGAAATGATGAAGGGCCTGCTAGCTAAATGAGAAACAGATTAGAACAACAGATTAACAGGAAAAAGCAGTAATTAAACATCGTTAAGCACTAACAAGGCTTCACTGGGTTGGTGGTTGATAGGGTGGGGATGTGGTGAGATCAAAGAAGTCCAGATAATTCTCATAGGTGAGGTGCCAATGAGTACAGGACAGAACGAGGACACACAACGCATCCCCCCACACCACCCCCGCCACCAGAAAATTATGCATTCAGCCTCTACAGTGTCAGCATATAAACCTGCTAGGTGCCATTCTCGCCTAAAATAAAATGCCACGAAGTGTGAACAACAGCAAAGCTTGTCCAGGTGCTGTCACTGACAGCTAACAAAGACAATGAAATCCTAATGAAATTAGGATCTAAATGTGAAGGAGTGAAATAGATCCACATAAAAATGGCTTCACTCATACCTATAATTTAGCAGCGCTGTAAAAGAGTGTTGAGGAGAACTTGTTAAGGCAACAAGATGCACAAAGACTTTCAGTCTCTCAACAACTGCATTGGTGGCCAACTTAGATTTGCTTGTTCGAACAATACCACTGAAGAATTTTGTGTTAAGATCACTACAAATCAGCAAGAGTCATACTCAGCAGGTCAGAAAATGGTAACTAGCTTTTACAGCCTTCAAAACTGAGGCCAGACAGTCAACCATTGGATGAAATATAACTGCATACTGAATGCAGCCTGTGTGGGATGACTACATGCTGTTGGTGAGTGAAGGGGTGTGGAGACACACCCAATGCCAGGAGCCAATAGGAAAGTTTCAAGAACTGCCTGTGGGAGTGCTGTTCAAAACGTGCAAGGCTAAGAAGCCCTGTAGCGGTTGTCCGTGTGCCTCATTCTTATTACACCATGTGCAAAAGCTTAATCAACCACCCACCAGCCATGTTGTGCGCCACAAAACTGCTTGTTCAGGTAGCATAGAGATATATGTTGTATATATATATATGCACATATCTTGCTGGCACATCATCAGGGTGAAATCCGTCTGCCTGACATGGTGTTGCCTGTTTATACAAAGTAATTCAGATTTCCTTATTGCAGTGAAATACAGTTGCTATTTGTACAGTTTAAGAGTTATTATGTGTACTCTGCAAGCCTATAACGTCTATAAGCCTTTCCCTATCTGCCTCCTAAACTTCTCCTAAAAAACCCTCAGATGCCTCTTAAGAATAAGCAGTGTTCAATAACATTACTGCATTAAAAACTCAGATACATGTACAGTGGCATTCAGAAGAGGCAACCCAGTCAAAATCTCTATTGGCCTGAATAGTTTGATCATCAGAAGAAGATCAGGGAAATTTAGGAGACTCTGGAGTGGTGGTGCACTGTTCTACACTGTTCAGCGTCATCAGAAGAAAACCATTTCTGTGGTTCTCACCACAAAAAGTCCTGTGGACTGATGAGGTTATAACAGAACCCTCTGGATGCAGTGAGCAAAGGTAAGTGTGGAGAAAAAATGTGCAGAAGTTAATGAAAACAACACTTTTCTTTTTGCTTTGGGTTTGTGTTGCAGCCAGTGGCACAAGAAACAGTTCAATGGTAAAGATGAAGAGAATGGATTTAATTAAAATACCAGCAAACTCTGAAAGCAAACGTCCCATCTGTAAAACAAGCTAAAGAAGGACAAGCCTCCACAGCATGATAATCATCCTAAACACACCTCAAAATCCCCTGAACCAATGAATCCAATGAACTACCTCAGGAGGTGCAATTTGGTGTTAAATAGAAAAATACAATAAAAAGTCAGGGCACAGCGTACAGGGGTGATACAGCTTACACAAAAGCAGCCTTGAGGGAACCACCCCAGTGACAAGCAGAGGAACACTACACACAGAGCTCTACAGTTTCTCATTAGGTTAAATGACATTTCTGACAATCTTACAATAGTAGCCAGGGCTGTGTATTGGCAAGAGCCTGGCAATACAGAGGCTACAATACTGTAAGCAAGGTCATATATTGTGATTTTTTCCCCCAAGCAAATTATACAAAAACTGTCACAATAAAAAAACACACCATCATCTGCATAAACTCTGAGTAAAAGAGTTACTATTTACCCAATCAGAACAGTGGGATCTGAATACAGAGTACACCACTGCCATCTAGTGATCAGGGTTTAAACACAACACCAAATGAACCCCTGTCTGACACCAATCTTTACATCTATACTTTTATTCATTATTAATTAATACTGAGAATCAGTACATTATTGCAAAATGTAATATTGTGATAGTCCAATGCATCAGTGTTTTCTTACACCCCTAATAGTAGCTGCAAAGGAACGTTTCTGTGGACGAAACACTGATAGATCAACTGATCTCACCAAGAGCACTGTTACATTCATGAAAATGATCAATTAGCAATACTCTAAGGCATGAAACATTAATAAAGGCTTTCATGAATGGTTTCATTACTCTACCAGACCAGCTGCATGGCTGTATGCAGCCACACTGACTAGCTGTTGCACGTAAACCTCAAGAGATGGGTCATAAGCAGCCAGCTTGGTGGAGGGAACATGCGATTACCACAAAACGTCATTCGTTATTTATGACTGCAAAACTTCATTCATTATTAACATGGCTGTATAAATGTCTGCCTCCCTTTCACTGTGGTCGGCTTGTAATGACACAGTGGCTTTGATAGATTCGACACAGCAATTAAGGGAA
Organism: Salminus brasiliensis; assembly: GCF_030463535.1. Taxonomy (NCBI): domain Eukaryota; kingdom Metazoa; phylum Chordata; class Actinopteri; order Characiformes; family Bryconidae; genus Salminus; species Salminus brasiliensis. The sequence continues at coordinate 5,619,692 of NC_132881.1, read as the reverse complement.
AACAGAATCACTGGGGAATTTTTCCACATTTTCAATTAAACGATTAAGATGTAAACAATGTCATACACAGTGGTTCAGCATGAAACGCTCCATTCGAGAGAAACTGGCAGATTCATCATTTTTGACAGTGGTGGTGAATGGAACCAGACTAAAATGTGTAAAATCTAAAAGTCTTTTTTTAAATGAGATAAACACATAGGGCATTAATTTACAATAATTAGCATGAAATATTAAACTTAAAATTAACCATTTCACACTAAACCACTCTAAATGACTGTTCACATCCCAACCACTGAATTCTGCTGACAGTTTCAACAATCCGTGGAATTTCTCCTTTAAAACACATTCTTATGGAACTGTGAAAGCTCAGGATGCTCATGGCCTAGAGTAAAAAAAAGCACTGATTGGTTAGCAGGTCTTGTATTGTGCTAGGCCAGTATCGTGATAGCGGCCCTTCACCAAGCCGCAAAAAGCAAATTTTCAGGCTGGCATTTAATTAAGAATATGTTCTTAATGGACTGTCTGAATAAATTAAAGGCTAGGTATAAATAAATAAATAAACAAACAAACATACACTACATTCTGTGGCAAAATGAAACCTTATCCTAATGGTTCACAGAATGTTGATAAAACTCCTATTCAAATAAATATGTATGACAGTTTAGTAGGGTGACTACTGATGTTAAATTTATAGTGGGTGAATGTGCTGTGATTTGGGTTTTTATAGTGAGTGTGTATTAGCATTAGCCTCCATTCGGTTCTAAACTGGAACTGGAACCAAAATAGCAGATACCAGAGTCATTCAAATATGCCTGGATCAGCTGTAATCCCAGTCCACCTCATGGCTATAACTAGGTTAGAGTTACCTGAGAATGACGTGCCTGTCATCTTTGTTTAGGGGTCCCTACTGCATTTGTTTCATAGACATCTGATGTCATCGTATTAATATGACAACCCTATTCAAACGACATGGCTGTTGCTTTGTTTCTCTAGATTGTCAACTTTACAGGATAATTTGGAGCATTTCTATTGGTCATTCCTACAATTTGAACATAATATGAAGAATTACTTTCTGATTTACATTATGTCCAGTACTGAAAAACAACAAAAATGGAGATACAAGGTTTTAGCCCAAAATCGACAATTACCAAACACTCAAATGCTGCAAATTAGACACGTTATGGAGTCTCTTTCCAGGTCGCACTCAGCAAAAAGCGAAGCACATCATTCTTACCAAGTCTGTAACTGTATGTTTACAACGCACCGCATTACTGTCTCATAGGAACCAGCCTTACTTGGCACCATGTTACCTCTGATGCTGGTGAAACGCATTGCCAGTTTACAGCCAAAATGATCAGTGCAGACTCAGTGAATGTAATTAGGAAAATGAAACGAGGAGAATCAACTGACTGTTTTAAATCTCCCATTAAACCTTTTACAGATTTCAATTTGAACCGCTGCTCCTTATGAACCATCCAGAGGGGACAGATAAAGCTAAAAGGGAACAGATAGCAGAGAACAATGGAGAGTGAGACTGAGTGAGCGAGCGAGCGAGCTCGAGAAAGAGAGAGACTGAGAGAGGCCAGACACAAAGCTGCTGCTCCACACTTGTCCATGTCAGTATGTCCCCAGGGCACTGTGGGAAGAGACATGGATTTGCCAGCCCTTTGAATGTGGCAAGACCAGTGCAAACCTGTACTACAGCTCTCGTCCAGCAAGTGCAGAAACCAGTAGTGAGGAAGGATTTTTTTTACTGTAATAAACTGATATTACTATTTGATCATCATTACTAATAGCTTAATTTAATGTGGAGAACTCGATATCTGGCAGCAAGTATTTATGTACCTATTTGCTCAGTAAAACACTAATATTAGAATAAATACTAACCGCATTCCTACAGAAAGTCGTGGTGGTTCTCATTAAAACATCTCCAAAGCTCTCCTAATGGAGTCTAGTATCATTTATAGTTCTCCTCCAAACACCTGGCTTGGTAACTCACTGCTTAATGATGGTAAATCAGGTGAGCTGCTGCTGCTGCTGCTCATGGAGTTGAACACATCCAGGCAGTTTTGAGTGCTGGCATGGTCCCTATACTGGGTTTTGAACCCGTGACCCTCTGATCACAGTGACAATGCCTTAGCCCATTGGACCTCTCGGTCTGCTTCTGTTGTAATGAGATCTGGAGTTTCTACAGTAAAAACTCTAGTTATGTGCCTAAAACCTTTTGCTCAGTGCTGTACATTACAGAAGCCTCTCCTACTAATTATGTGAGCTGTCTGACATTGTAAATATCTACATTATATCATATGTTCCTTAAAAACCAGTAACATAGTACTGAGCATTTGTAGTGATTAGACGCAGTGGCACTGTAAAAGGCTGATATAAAGAGAAGATGACAGAGTTAAGATAACTGAGACCGTGAAAACACACAAGTCTTGCTGATTGAGATATAAAGACAAAGCAGTGGCTCTCAGGCAGCCAAAGCAAAACGGATTATGATTTATTACCATAACATTCAACTGGACAGAACCTGCTCTTTATTGATTTGTCAACATCACAGTGAGCGTCCAGGTCAAGTAAACTCTCCGCTCTGCACTCCACTTGCTTCCAGTCAATGCCAAGCCGCACTTTCCACACCGAACAAGGACAAGTGTAGGAGTTAATGAAGGAAAAGTGATAAGCTGGAGTTATGAGCTGCTCCGCGGTACGTGTTGCCATTTTACATTATTTATGGTTCACCCGGCTGATATTAAAGAGTGACCTTTAATTTACTGAGCACGATTCATACTGACTAATGAAACGAATTGCAGCAGGCCAGTAAACCACAGACCAAACTTATGGGGCATGGCTACTGATGATTGTTGCAAGAGTTAAAATACCAGTCAATGCCGTCCATGCTTACAGTAAGAGCAGGAAAATGTTGACAAACAAATGGGCGGTGTGTGTGTGAGCTGCAACTAACGAATAAAGAGAATGAAATATGATGCTGTATAAAATCTGTATAAAGTGGTCAATTTGGAAAACATGACATGGCAGGGCAGGCCTCGAAAAAGTTTTTTTTTGAAGCTGGAAACCTTACTGCAAAAGTGAATATTTGCAGTGGTCCTTTTTTTTTGCACCAAAAGAACTTTGCTAATGTTCTCCCAGCTAATTGACAATTTCATTTTAAAAGGTGTTTGTGTTTCATTCAACTCACACCCCCTCCCTTCTGTCAGGGCCCACCTGTAGGGCATTACCTGTCTGCACCTGCCGTGTACAGTGGGGGCACATATTTTATTCAAAGTGATGAAGGTGTGTTTACCCGTATCTGCAGCAGAGACGTGCCGGTCGACGTGCTCTCCGGGAGGCTGATGTTATAGAGTGTCTGGCTGAATACTGGCCTGTTGTCGTTCTCGTTGATCAGGTCGATGAAGACTCGAGCGAAGCCCACATGTTCAGAGAGAGACTCGTTGGCGTACAGCTGAAAGTCAGAACAGCAGGGGTGAAAATCACTTTGGCAAAGAAGTCTCAGTACTTACTATCAATAATTCATTTGTCTATATTGCTGATTTCATTACGATGGTGCTTGCTCTATGCCAGGCTGTCAGTGTAATGAATGATTCCATTTATTATGTGACCAGTGAGTTTGAGGGGGGAAAATGAGAACAATGTGATTAAATGCTTCTGGAAATATTACTTTGAAATTAGTATACACAAAAAGAATTTAGCATATGACATAAATTCAGCTACTTTATTTATATAATACACAAATATATATATATATAAACATCAACCTTTTGGGACCATGCCTAATTCCAGGCATATGGTATGGATGTAAAGCCCCTCTGTCATTGAGCTGTGGAGCAGTGGAACTGTGTCTCTGGAATAATGGTGTTTCATTCAGTATGTTTGGATGAGTTAGGGAGTTGGGGGATGAGGTAGGGTGGTAATAACCCAACATCCTTACACCAATAACGCTCTTGATGCTGAATGCATCATATCCAATGCTCCACCCAACTAGCAGAAATTCATCCCTGGACAGTAGAGACAGTGACTCCAACAAAAGTAGAATAAACCCTCTTAGTCAGGAAGAAACAATGAATGAGCATGTATCCCATTACTTTTGTCTATCTAGTGAATATGTACAGTCATGTGAGAAAAAACATAAGTCATCCCATTAAAACCTTTGTCTTTTAAACATTGGACATGGGGATTTTCTGCCGTGACTGGGCCTGGCAAGCTCTTCAACATAGAATTCACTATAAATTCTTTATTGTATCGGGGGTGCTTGAAAAATGTGAGACCATCTGCCGAAGAACTGAAGCTGAAGTGGAGGTGGACCAGGCAACATGACAATGGCCAAAAGCAATCCAGCAAAATCACCAAGTAATGGCTCAAAAGAACAAAACAGAGGCTGCAGGGTGGTTTTTAAACCAGACTGTGAATGAAACCCCTCAAACATCCCAGTCGAGGTCTGGTGTAAGGTTTTAGGAAACGTCTAATAGAGGTTATTTCTAGTGAGGTTCATGTTTATCTGCTTGGGAGAGTCCTTTTCTATTGGCAATACTTCATACATATTCAGTGAATTATTGATTATCTTTGAGCACTGACGATCTTCATCTACAGTCGCATCTGTCATTGGGCAACATGACATAAAGGTGAGGGGTTAAAAGCAGTAAATTGCTCAAGCGCAACGCTCTAAGTCACTTTGACTAGAGTCAAATTATGACTGCTAGATCACTAGGCCAGAACATCTCCAAAACATCAGGCAGGTGTGTTTCAAGAAAGTCATGGTCACCAAAAGCCCATTGATGTGACACATGGAATCCCCACCTCACAACTTACAGAGCTTAAAGGATTTGCTGCTAGCGTCTTTGCCCCAGATCTTGTGGCAGCACAATGGACACCTACTTAATATTAGGCATTGCTAATTAGTGTAGTGTATACAAATATATACACATACCGAAGTTTGGTGCCCATAACACTGTATAGTAAGTCCTCATGCGACAGATTTACAATACAGTGAGTAGTTATACTGAGTACTTGTAGCATGGAGGGGCACTTATATATTCATACTGTTCCAAAACTGATAAATTATTCAAGTACGATTTCATTGCGGCATTTGTTGAATTCCAGTCGCTGTTTAAATCCAGTCAGGGAGAGTTGGGGCGACACGGCCACATAAACAGCTCCGTCCAGATTTCGCAGAAATCGTCAACAACAAAACGCTACAAAAAAAATCTGATTGTACGGCGTGTTCGGCCTGGGGAAGAGACATTATTTAAATGCAGTTCTCTGCCTGTGCCCAGCAGCGCCGAGTGCAGCAGTGTGTCAGTTCAAACAAGAGGAACTGTTGCTCCGGGCTGCGCTCCATTCAGTCAGACTAAATAAGCAGCTGAGAATGGAACAGCACGAGCAAGCACAAAGCAACTCAACTACTGTGTCACTGTGCTCAAGTGCTCCGTTTTCTTCATTTGGGTTATATTACTCATTGCCTTATCTTTATTTTTTTACCCGTACTCAAAGCCATAAGCAATTATTTATGTATATTATACATTTTGTCCTTTTGCCTCTATCACCTACCACAGAGGATCTGAAATTAAGCAATCAGGATGTGATTGAAGTGTAGACTTCCAGCTTTAAGGGGTTTAACAAAAATATGGCATTAACCGCTCTGAACCTCCAGCCATTTTTTTCACAGTCCTTTTTATTTTTACAGGCTCAAAAGTAATTGGGATAATTAAATGATAAGCAGTTTTATAGCCAGCTGTGACCTGTCCCCTCATTATTTAATAACAATTTACGGAGATAAAAGTTCCGGTGATGATTCAGAGTGGAATTTGCATATATGCTGGGAACTCTAAATATGTGGACTAAAGAGGTGTTGATGCAAGTAAAGAAGGCCAAAAACTAAACTAATCTATCAGAGTGAGAAAGAGAGAGAGAGCGAGAGAGAGAGAGAGTTACAGAAATGTTAGCAGTGGACAACTCAACAGAAAACCTCTCAATGACATCTAGTCAAGTAAAGACCACTCTTGAGGAGGCAGGTGTATCATTACCAAAGTTACAATCAAAAGATGCCTTCATGAATGTAAATACAGAGGGTTTACTCTAAGATGCAAACCAGTGGCAACACTCAAGAACAGTAGGGTCAGATTAGACTCTAAACATCTGAAAAGCCTGATCGTTTAATCAAGTTTAGAGAAGGAAGGGAAAGGTTCATGATTTGAGGCATGCCACCACCTGTCAAACATGGTGGAGGTACTATTATGGCTTGGGGCATCTATGGCTGTGAATGGACAGAGTCAGCCACTTAACTTGAGCAGCATTTCACTTACTGAAGACAGAACGTTATGCTGTAGAACTGAAGATGGCTGCAGTAAAGGCCTGGCACAGCATCTCATGTGAGAAAATTAAGCATGCTGTAATGCCCATAGGTTCTAGACTTCTAGCAGACATTGACTGCAAAGACTCTGCATCCAAGTATTACCATATTCTAATTACTTTGGGCCTGCAAAAATGAAAAGGTGTCATATGTATAAGCAACCACAGTGCACTTCAGATCACACTACAATAGTGAATAAACTATGACTGTCAATATCAATAATTAATTAGTAATCAGTAATGAATGATTATTATATTTTATGATTATTTAAGATTAATCAAGTTTTTATAATGTAAATATAAAAAACTACAAAATCAGGTATAACACTTTAATCTTGGTGACTCTGAAAATAATACAAAGCATTAACTACTGTAACAGCTTTGAATCATGTCTGGATAAGTGTCTTTGATTACTTCCTTTGAGTGCCATATTTATTCACTACGACACATTTGTTCAGTGACGTTGCCTTCCAAATATTGCCTGCAATAGTCAAGCTGCGCAACAGATTTCAAATGTAGCTGCGCTCTGGTGCGTAGGCCTCTCCGTGATACAACGTCTTTTTAAGATTCAAGTCACAGCAATGAAGCTTTGGCCTGGCGTTTAGACCTGCTGTCCCAATGAAAGATGAATGCATTCCTGGAGGTCAGTCGTTTTTAGCAGGGTGAAAAGCTCAGTAGATCCCATCTCCCTCATTAGAAAAAAAGACATGTAGGGAGGATCTGCACTTACCACAAGAAAATGTACTCTTTATAGCATTTTATTGGACTAAAAACTGAGAACTTAGAACTTTGGCCTGGAGTGTGAGTGGATCTGCTCTGAGCTAGAACCACTCTGGTGAGTGGAGATAGACCGAGATATTTGGTAAACGCTGGTCACACTGGGTTTTTGCATTTCGTGTCACCTCACAAAATAGGAGTGGCTTTAAGCAGGCACGGAAATCAGAGATGTAAACAGTCCTCTAATTTGGTTTAGCATTTTCACAAACCAGCTAAGGTGCTATCAATACCACAACAAACCCCAGAAGAAAAGATAAATGCAATCTAATCCCACCCCCGACTAACCATATCTTCTCTTGCTGATTTTGTATTTTGTAATCTGCACGAGTCATGAGTTATGTAATATCCTGTTTTCATAATACACATACAGTACTGGAGGTTTCCTGAATTTTAATGCAACTTTCACTGTAATCCATGCTCCACCCACAATGTTTGATTTTTTTGTAGCACCTATTGCTAGATTAGGCAAGTGACAACACAACTGAGTTTATGACAACATATTTAAACAGTCCAAATCTGTCTACTACAGTGTTTCTTTCTAGCTGAAATTTTTATTTTTTTCAATACATTTGTTACCAAGATTAACAATGTAATTATTTAAATTAGGCAGGAAAGAAAAGGCAATGACAGTATGTGCCACCATGCTTACTTTATCTTGATTAAATAGACCTGATCAATCATTCTTCACAGTGCCTTGAATGCTTCCATATTTTGAAACAGATAATTTATTCAAATAATAATATATATAAGTTTTTAATTAATTTTATTATTTTATTTTAATTTATTATTAGTTCAACTGAAACAAATAATCAATTATTTTGATTTTGAATCACTAAATTACCAAATAACTCTTACGTAGCTATCAGCTTTTAAATTCAGCTACAGTTGTTTTATGCATTTGCTAACTAACAATGAAAACCAATAGATGAAAATGTTATTAATAAGGTATTATTAATGTGAAAAGTAACATCAGCAATAAAACCGTATTTCACACTGTTATGGTTAAACTTTGGCTTTTAATCCATGGTTCACGTACATCCAGAAACACTCATAATGAGCATGAGTAACTTGCGTGATGATGTCACCAACTAATAGACCAATACAAATATTAACTAATACTGGCAAGGACCAATCAGAATGATTTTGTTTGCAGCTGTCTAACCAACATGGCCGAAAGACATTTACTATACTCATATGTGTATATGAGTAAAATGTTCCTGGTTATTAATTTAATGTCACCAGGCTGCATTATGACTAATCCGTGGACAAGAAAATTAGCTTCTAAGCAAATTAGGTCTTCATGTTTCATAATTTCATCAGTCTGGACTTTGAGAAGGAATGTAAGGCTTTGGTCACCGTTTGGGACGGAGTTTAACCCATCAGCAGGTCCACAGTTTTATTCCTCACTCTCATTAGTGAATAAAATGCTCGCTACTTTCCAAGTAATTGCTACATAACTCTTAGCAGCTACTGAACAGTTCAGCCTGGGGATTGAGGTCTACTTACCGAAAAGCTGTAGCTCCTGATAGTCTCGAAGTTCAGCGGTACGGCTACACGGACGCGGATATCAGCACGGCCCTGCACGGACGTGGGGGAGATGGTGAAGTGGTCTGAATTATTCCCCATTAGAATGACCTCAAACATACTGTTCACTCCCTGCAGAGAAAGAGAGAGAGAGAGAGAGAGAGAGAGAGAGATGGGAAAATATTTCTTTTGAGACTTGAATATTTGAAATATGGGTTTTTTTGCATATAAAGCAGCACTGTCCTCCAGATTCCTCCAGCAGAGCAATGACGGCTTTAGATTTTGCAGTAGACTTTATATGTCTTCTTTTTTTCCAGATTCCTAAAAGATAAAGTTGAAGACACATTTCTTTAATATTTTAAACAAGTATTAAAAGAAAAGCAAAAGGGCCAAAAATATTTGGACCTTGCATGGTAATCACACTCGTGGCAAGTATCACGGCTTGTAAATATTTTTTGTGTGAATTCTGAGGTGTTTTTTATGTAGTCCATTGTGGATTTTAAGGTGTGTTAAGGATCAATAATCCTACTATAAAAATAATCTTTTTATTTTTAGCTTTTTTGCAGATGACGTGATGTTTGCTTCCAGAATCTTCTGGTATTTACTTGAATCTTTTCTTCCCTTTAGCAGTGTAGTGTCCCCTGTGCCACTGACAGCAACACAACATCAAAACATGAATGATTCACATCTGTGCTTAATAGTTGGACATGTGTTCTTTTCATTAAATGTTGCACCCTGAACAAATTCTATTTTTAATTAATTAGTTTCCAAAATCCATCAGGCTAAAATGTTTAGATGTTCCTTTAAAAACGTCTGATGTTGAATTTTGAGGGTGTTTTTCCTAATGACTCTTCAATTAAAGTCATAATACTCAGAAGAACAGTGCACCATCTGTTAATACTTTTACAGTCACCGTTGCCCTTTCTTTCTAGGAATCCTATGAGCAGGGTTCGAGGAAAGGTTCTTCCAGGCTTCAAAAGAGCTCCATCATTACTGTTGACTACTATTTCTTAAGTATGTTAAGTGCTAGGCAATTGCTTAGAGGAGCCCATGGCTGCTGATTGTTGGACATGGTTTGAGGAGTCTGAGTGTTTATAAAGCTTTGAAATTTGCATCCCCTGGACTTTCCAAACAATGATTCTAAATAAGCCATAACCCTAAGAAGGTTTTGTAGGAATAAAGAACAAGACTTTTTGTTGAAAGTTGGAATTTTGAATCTCTCAAAATAGAAAGAAATTTACATTTAAATTAAATTAATTACATACAGAATTACAAAATACACCATGCAAACATCTTTAAATTAACCTGCTTACTAACAAATTAGGCCTGTTTATTTTGTATTGAACCAAGATAAAAAAATATATATTTGTACAGTATTGCATTGTGCTGACCGGCGGTCCAGACATTGCTAGCCGGAGGACAGGGGGAAGATATGGAGTTGCTGGGAGCAGACAGCAGAGTGGACTGGAAGCCAAAATAAACCTCTCAGGTAAGTGTGGGGTTTCCACTGGCTCCCAATTTAGCTTAGATACAGCAATTATCTTCACATCACGTAGCACAGCACTCATTCCTGCTATCCTCCATAATTGCATCACATCATGTGGAGGTCCTAGTCAGCCAGTTGGCTAAACCTGAGCTTGGAATTAGCTAGGCTAGCTTAGCGGCTTGACCATCTCAATGTACGCTTGGAGCTGCTGAAAGAGATTTCATCAAATGAAGATGTGTCAGAAAGACCCTCATTAGTGTCATTCTCTCTCCGCCCGCCTCTCCGGTGGAGGAGCCCAGAGTGAGAGGAGGAGAGAAGGAGCGTGTGGGCCTTTAGGGAAAGAGGAGGAAACATATGGCAGCATGAGCCTCTACAGATGACTCATCGGATTCCTGCCTGCATTCACACACTCTGATTAAGCAAAACACAGACAGGGACACACAGAGTGAGGGAGAATAAGGAGATAAGGAGATGACGAGAACTATGCTAATTAAGACAAGAAGAACTGTTGATTATGACAAGGTGATACTCTCTTGCGTACATGTACTAGGTCTGAAAATGATTCCTTTTGAAACCCCACATTGATTTTACATAGTGGCCATTCAAAATCTCCACCATGGCAGGAAGTGCTTGGACTCTGATGATCACCACTTGTGCTGTAATTTGGAGGCTGTGGCTAAGCTCTCCTAATCCTACACCAATCTAAGAAGAAAACTAAACGGAAGCTGAATGTCTTACAAACAATTTTACACATTTTACCAACTTTTTTGCCCAAATGTACACAAATTTTGCCAAATATTTACTGTTTGGAAACATTATTATTTGCTGTGCTATGCTATGATGTGTTTGCGGAAGAGGTGGGATTGTCTTGCAGAATTTTCTGCTGGCAGCAGACTTCCTTCTCCATTCCCAAAATTAAAATGTCCTCAAACCTGCAGGATTTACATTAAAACTCCATATTTACTCCAAACTCCATACTCTCGAGTCTTTTTCCATTACAGCATCTCCATATTGTTGTTTGGAGCACCGTGTGGTTTAGGATCATCAGTTCAGCTTGTAAAGCTGTGTATAGTATGTAAGCAGCTGGTAAATGCCATATAAATGCCAAATAGTGATTTCTGTAAAAAGTACATTCAAATCCAAAAGAAGTCCTAAGAGAAATATATCTTTGAGGTGATATTTTTCTCATGAGTAAAGGTTTATCCTTTACATAAGTATTAGAGTAGATTATTGTAGTACTGTGCTCAAATATTTGCACTTTATTTAAATATTAGTATATTAGTGTTATATATATATATATATATATATATATATATATATATATATATATATATATATATATATATATATAACACTGTTTACTTTAGTCGAGTATAATATAATATTTTATTATGTTTTAGCATTATACTTATACTTGTATCTTACTCGAGTATTATTTAGTTTACTCAAATGTTTGTATGTGGAGTTATAGAAATAACAGAATTTTGAGAAGAAGAATGTGCCTGAAGCCCCTCCTCCCTAATCTAACATCCTATAAATTTCATATCTAGTTTGTTCATGTGTCTACAACAAGCAAAACTTTTATTATAGAGTATAATATAGCAGAATATTATAGTACAGTTTTACAATATTTCCACTTTACTCAGGTATTACAGAATATAGTAGACTCAAATATTTGGACTTTAGCATTATAGAGTATAATTTGTATAGCATTGAATAACATTATACAGTCTTTTGAACTTTACTCAAGTATTATAGAGTGTAATATAGAATATAATAGTAGTATACTCAAATATTTGTGCATTACTTAAGTATAAAAGTGTAACAGAACAGAATATTATAGTATTATACTCAAATATTTGTGCTTTACTCAAGTATTATGTATAGCAGAGCATACACAAATATTTGTACTTCACTGAAATATTCGTTTTTTACTGAGTATAATAGAGTACAATAGTTTTATACCCAAACATCTGCATTTTAATCAAGTATTATAGAGTATAATAACATATTTAATAGCATTATACTCAAGTATTATGTACTTCATATAAGTATTACAGAGTAGAGCGAACTAAAATGTTTGTACTTTACCCAAGTGTTATAGAGAATATCAATTATATCATATTTCTATAATTAGAATTCATTTAGTTTCTACATTCATGAAGAAATGAAAAGGCACACTTTTCCGCTGATGTCCGCCCTGCCTCGGCCACAGCCTGTCCCGCATTTCTGGATTTTACAGACCACTGTTTATTGGCAGCATTTGTGCAGATGCTGATGAATCCACAGAACTTTAATACTGACTGATTTTATCAGTCAACCGATTCATCCATCAGGCCCTAACACACACACACACACACCGAATGATCATGTCTGCTGACTCTCTATCTCTGTGAACTCCACACTTATCGCCTCCACCATCTCTTCATCTCCTTTCACTCTTTCCTGCTGTTGTCTCTCTTTCTTTCAACTCACTAATCTCTCTCTAACTCTCTCGCTCTTTCCTTCTGTGTGTGTGTGTGAGAGAGACGGGTCAGAGGTTCGCTCTTATCAGAACTCCCCAGAGACAATCCCACCTCTACGCTTCTCACACACAGTGCTACAGACACACACACACACACACAAACACACACACACACACACACACACACACACACACACACACAGTCTTCCCAAACCCAAGCCTAACACACACATGATACAAAGGCACTTGGTTTAATGAAGTGCAGAAGCAACGGCAGCAAATTACAGTACACCCACACACTCACACTCTTACACACACATACACACGTCCCTGCTGGATCCCATTTGCAGGCGAAGCGGCTCGTGACCGCGGCGCGAGCGATTGATCCGAGGAGAGAAAATTGTTTTGGAGTTCAATAAACATTTAACCCGGGGTGTTCCGTTACAGAGCAGAATCACCAGAAAATATATATATAAAAAAAAAAAAGAGACTAACGACTTAAAAAACGAGCAACAGGGGTAGAGTGTTCCTCACTGAGGACACTCAGGAGCTCCACTTGAGGTTAATCCCAGATATTCACGCCTCTTCTTTTCCCTCATTTATGAAAATCGTTTAATCATGCGGCTGCCTGGGCTTAGGATCCTTACAACCGCCATGAATGTAAAATCAGTAGCTTCCAACTGAGAAGATCAGCTGAACGGAACACTACACAGAAGACTACGCAGAGCACTACACAGACAAGAGGCCGAAGACACTCTTTCACTTGACAGTAATAAACACTAGGGTTGTATTGTAAGACAGTAGTATTACAACTAGTGCTGCAAACTGAGAATCTGATACACCCTCATTAATGGTCTATAATAACTATGTAGTTACTTTGTAGACACAGTGTAAGTATTGTCAAAGTATTGTACTGATGTGAAATAGCTGGTTTACAGTGGGTGAATGCGCTGTGATTGGGGTTTCTATAGCGTGTGTGTATTAGCATTAGCTTTATTCTCCACTCGTTTCTGAATGCGCTCCTCAGTGCTGGTATAAAAAAAACAAAAAAGGACTGCAAACTCTTTTATTTTCCCTTCGTAGAACGCTCCTCAGTGCTGCCTGGCTCTGCAACAGGATTGGGATTAAAGTAGCCTATACCCGATTCATTAAAATATGCCTGGATCAGCCCTGATCCCTGTTCCACTGCATTGGATCAGGACATCCCTACTTTCAAATACAGATACTTACGGTGTTACTATTACAAACAGAAGGTTATTGCTTGAAAACGTATCGGCACTATTACACATGTAGTTACGTGACAGCAAATATACTGTTACATCGATCAAAATACAGAACTGCGCTGTTACCCATAAACAGTCCACGCAACAGCAGTAGTAGTAATTACCTGATGTATTACTTTTTTACCTGATGTAAAAAAAAAGGATTCCTTGAAGAACCTTAGTCCATGAACCTTGGGGCTTCTCCAAGAACTCAAAATGTTCCCCAGTGATATTAAATGTTTTCTGAAGAATTTCTGGGATTCCTCAGCAATAAGTCCCACAAAGGGTTCCACAAAGATCCCTTTTAAGTGAAGGTTCTTTAGGCTGCCATGTTTGGATTCAACTATGAGCAACTTATCTTACTGAACTAAACTTTAGCTCTTTGCAAAAGGTTTCTTCCTTCAACATTTCTTATAGGCTCTTTAAAGCACTTTAAGAGGTTCCCTCACATCAGCCCTTATACACTAATACACTACTTTAGTACCCAAACAGCATTAAAAATATATATGAAAGTATCTACTGCAAATTCTGCCTGGATATGCTCCCCTTAATTATGCTGTATTATAATATGCAATTATGGATGATGCCCCAACAAAGGCAGAGAAATGTCAACGTGGCCTTGTGCATCTTCTAGGCATTTGTTGATGACTCTGAATCTTAATCTTAGAGTCCAGATTCCAATTATTCACTCATTCTCTGTTGGTATGGAGTGGTCTCCAGTGAAGGTCACTACAGTACACAGTGTTATAGCACCCTGCACTTCCACCAGGAATGCTGCAATAGCCCATGCACAAAATGCAGAGAGATTATCACTGCAATCACACAAAAGATACAAACAATGCTTCTTGGTTTGTAAACATGCCTTAAATTCATACTGAATGTCTGTATGAAAATAATGTTGACTTTAAATGACAGAAAAGAGGTTACAAAACGTATTTTTTCTTGCACGCTTAATAATAAAATACAAACCCAAAGGAATTTCTTGCACCCTTGTACCATTACTCACATAACATCATCAGCCATTTGCTCTAGACTTCTGCACCTGTGCTGTAAAAGGTAGGATTCTGATTAACTACCCATTCCCTCTTGTGCTTAGCGTTTAGCCGTAAAAGTAACTGGTTTAGGTTACTTTAACAGCAAGCAAATTCTCTGTTTTCTTTAAAAAGCATGTTTTGGCTACATCACAGGGATAAGCGAGAAGACCAAGCAATAGAGGGTTATGTATGTGATGTCACAGGTGGTGGGAGTCATGTTGCAGCCATGTCCACCAGGTGGCAAAAAGACTGTGTGGCATTGTTAGCGTTCAGTGTGAATGCCGCCAACACAAAAAAGAGAAAGAGCTGTGGTGCGACTGACTGTCCAAACAGATTCAGCAGGAATTCAGAGCTCTCATTTTCCAGAAGAGAAGAGAAATAATGGACTGCTAATGGACTGCTGCAATTCATAGAAACAACTGGAAAAAAGCCCATTGTAGTTGTAATTTAGCGACATGCTCAGTTCAAGTAACAGGGAAAGCAAGCAAACCCGGATGAGCCAGTCTAGTAAATGTGCCTAAAAACAGTAGAAAACACTCCTAAGCCCATTCACTTGACACCTGTGCTCTCAGATATGAGGCTTTATCCTCTAAATGGGTATGATTTGAGCCTCAGTTAGCAGGACATTCCTGGCTACACAAGGAAACACTTTCACACATGGTCACACATTTTACATGTAGTCACACATTTTTTACACATGGTAACACCTCATATGGTATCACTGTTTTTTTTTTATACACATATTTTTCACACGTAATCTCATTATTTTCACATGTGATTACAGATGATGACACAGGGATTTTGGAAGGAACAGTGCAGTGGCGTACAGCATTAAGTTCATCTGGACTTGAAGTTTCTGGACTTAGCGCATCCGACTCCTAGCCCCTGGGCGAAAGACACCTACACTAACTAACGACAATCCCCATAGCCTGGTTTCCTCAGTCTAATTGACACTTAGTAAGTGGCAGACAGCCATGCGAATACGCAGAAGCTTAAACGTAAAGTAAGTGACTGCGGACTGTTAGAAAACGTGGGACACCTGTCCTGTGCTGTCACTTTTTAAGGGGGACTCGCTGTCCGATTGCTACTTTCAAACTTGCCTAACAAGGGGGACCTTCTTAGACACCGAAACCCTGTACCAAGTGGAACGGCGAGACGAGAGAAACATCCGAATACCACGACGTTTTCGACACTCTGCGGACACGGAAAGTCCATAAAATGTGTCTATAATCACAACAGCTCACGGCGTTGCACTAAAACAAACACGGCGGCTCGAAACGCGAAGGACCCGGAATCTCACTCTCGGAGACGGCTGTTCTGGATCGATGGCCGCATTACGCTGGCGGTTAAAATAACCCCTTGTTTTTTTTTTTTCCCCTTCTTCTTCTTCTTTTTGTTTGGAGCTCTTAGAGAGCCATTGTGGCTGATGGGAGGCTATTTAAAGAGCCATCCAATATGCAGGGATGTCAGTACACACTGGCCATAAGGCGTAATTGCCCGTCCATTTGCCTCTGCCTTTAGAGGAAGGATAAAACCAGCCTGTCACCCAGCCGTCAAAGCGTGCAAAGTTTGCAGACAAGTCATGCAGGAAAAGTTTGGTGTGTGTGTGAGTGTGTGTGCATCTTCACACGTTCAGAAAGGAAGGAAAAAAGCAAAGCTGTTGTCTAAATCGGTATATAAGGTGTGAAGAAGTCCTGCTTGTTGTCGACAACGTTGCAGCGACAAAAGATATCTGGATACGCTGATGGAGAACGAACAAGTGTGTTTAAGTGTGATGATGTGTGTGATGGTGTGTGTGTGTGCTGCTGGTGTTTTCTTGTAGGCTTCTGGCTCTCGGAAATAAAGCAGCGTTAATCCCAGTAGAAATGCACTGCTCTGTGAGCTGTGAAGAGGGCAAAGAGGAGACCGAGAGAGTGACCTTCTCAAACACTCAATAAATACCCCTCTCCTTAATACAGCACCCAAAGCCCCCTAAATATACTGTCAAGGTAAGATTTATGGCTCTATGACACTGAGCAACTTCGGTAAGCCTTGAATGCAGGTGCAACCAATGTTACTTCATGCATTTCTTCTAAAATCAAGGGCATTAACAGAAAGCCGGTCTCCTCCCAGATTCAGTAACGACCTTTACTCTGGGAGATTGCTGCAAGGATTTGTATGTGTTCAGCTATGAGAACTTTACTGAGGTCAGATGCAGATGTTGGATGATTCGTCCTGCCACTCCAAGTCGTCCCATAGGCGCTGGATGAAGCTTCATCACTATAGAGAACACAGCTCCACTGCTCCTCAACCCAATGCTGGGGGGCTTTACATTCCTCTAGCTGACACTTGGCACTGGGCATGGTGCCCTTAGGCTAATGTGTGACTACCGTTCTGTTGGTCAATACTTTTCTATGTAGACTAAAGATGAGTGTGAACACCTGTGTCTGTACAGGGTGTATCTAGAGTAGCCGAATTCACTAATGTGGTGACTGGATACTTTTGGCCATAAAATGTCAAATTTCCCACATATAAATATTCATATTAGTCTATTCTTGCACCAAAATGTTTCGCTTTTAAAAGTGTGTATTAGTCTAGGCCTAGGCTTAGTCTGGGAAACGCTAAAGATGGGTGTCTTTTGAACTTTTGGATATGCAAAAGCATGGCCGTTGTTCAAATTAGCATTTGTTTACTTCATCAGTTATTCAAACAGTGAGGCCCAGCAACTCTAGGGACACATTTTAATGAGGTAAAGAGGACAAAGCCAACATTTCTGAATGTCTCATCAACGGTGATACAAAGCCCTCAAGCAATGGTCTGTGGAGCAGTGGAACTGCATTCTCTGGAGTGATGGAGCTCCATCCAATACCTTTGAGATGAGTTGGATTGGCAGAACTAATGATTCAACGTCCATCCCAGACTTCACTAATGCTCTTGTTGGGCTGAATGCAATCAAATGATCACTGCAGTGGTCATTAACATTTAGCATTAAGCGTTTCCAGAAGCTTTCCCTATTAATACCCCTGAGTTAAGAGGAAGTGCTGAATAAGCTGGTGTCTACAAATGTCTACAAACTGTGAAGCTCATCACAGCTCCTCCTTTAGTGCATAATTGGTCAACCCTAAATCCTCTGACCTGGTACTCTTCTCCCACTATCCACCGTCCAATGTGCCAAAATTTAGTATAAAGAACACCTGAACAGCTCTGACACTGACTAAACAATCTCTCAAGTTCATTTTATACTGCTTTCACCCGCCATTGAATCTGCACATCTGTCCTCTATCTTTCTGGACTAATACTGTCTATCTCCTAAGTGATGAATTACATCCACATTGAATTAACATTGCATTTTTGGTATCATATGTTCTCAGCCTCTCAGGCCTGATTTACACTCCCACCAAAGATTTTCAAATGGGGCTCAAGTTGGCTGACTGTGATGACCAGGACTTCCAGGACCTCTTCTAAAACCAAGCCTTGCTGGACTTTGAGATAACTGTCTGATGTCACTGTCTTGATGAAACGTCCAAGCTTCAGCTTCCTCACAGAAGGCATGATGTGTTCTCCTAGGATTTTCAAATACTGGATTGAATCCTTGTTGCCTTGCGCATGCTGCAGGTTTCCAGTGCCAGAGGAAGCAAAGAATCAGACCATACAGATCATTCAGCGACAAAAATGACTGGGGTAATAGTGGTTCAGTGGTAAGAGTTAATGACTATAAGGAAACCCAGGTCTGCTAAGCTGCCACTGTTAGGCTGTTGAACAAAATGCCAGTTCTGATTTAGCATGAATTCAGCTTTCAAAGTTTAGCAGAACTAGCTTAAGGGCCCAGCATTGGCAGCTCGGCCGACCAGGGTGTTGAACCCACAACTCAGCACTCAGCAGTTACAGGCAAAACTAACAGGATACACTATATATATATATATATATATATATATATATTTATAATGTCCAAATGTTTGTGGTAACCTTTTTTTAAGGCTAGCCCCTGTGGAGAAGTACTGTCCATAGAATCTGACTCTCACATAAACACATAAACATGAACCTATTGACACCTTGCCTAATGCCAAGCATGGGATAGAGGGGTATATATATATGTAGTTCTCTGGAATGATGGTTGGTGCTTCATATAATACATCGCTGAATGCAGTCAAATCCTCACAGCCATGCTTTTAGAATTGCGGCTTCTGAGGGTTAAAATCTATCCCTCACTCTTACTCTCCTTTGCCTCCTACTTTCTACTTCTCACAGCCTACAGCTAACCTCCTTAACTCCTTTCCACCAACTCTCCCTCTCTCTTTCTCCCCCTGCCTCTCCCTCTCTTTCTCTATGCCTTCCTCGCTCTCTACGTTTATCTGTCAGGTTCCATCCCGGCCGGGCGAAGCAAGAATCAATCAGAGTTGACTAGCTCTGGGCTTATCTCCGCCCTCGCTGATTGATTCTGCTCGTTAGCTATAATTTGACGCTCTGTCCCATCTCCTCCAAAGCAAATTAAATCGTAGTAGAGTCGAACGTGCTCCAAGTCCTGCTCTGCTGGAGGGAGAGCGCGAAGAACGGTGGGGGTGTGTGAAAACGTGCGTATACGCGCGCGTGTGTGTGTGTGTGTGTACTGGGTGGCTGGATATGACTAATGGGAAGTGACAGACACATGATGTAGGACTAAAGAGGCTGCTGTTGAACAGTGCTCTGGGTCTGCGTATGTGTGTGTGTGAGAGAGAACTCTTTCCCTTCAGGGAACATTGCTACTTCATACCTAAACGACGTAAAGAGCGCCAGTACCACACACACACACACACACACACTTTGATGCACTCAGGAACAGCCCATGACCACAATATGCTCACACATGCTCGCACATCTGAGTGATTCTTGATTGGGGTCCAATCTCAAGCTTTTGGGCAGAAAATATATATCGATTTAATGATATGCTGCTATGACCGTGGTCACTGCTTTACTAACACCCAACTCTGAGCTCCTAGCCACATTGCTTGTGTACAGTTGTGTAACTGTAGCCTGTCTGCTAATGAACAGTGTGTTGTTGTCTGACCACAGAACCACCCTGTTGGCTCTGCCACCCCAGTATTATGTAGACAGCAGAAGTCTTGTGGTCGGAAACTGGTAACTGATGAATGAGCTAAGATGAATGTTTAGCAACAGACGGGCAATTACATATTAAAGCTGTATTTGGTCCTGAAATTTTGGTCTAAGCCCAAATACAGAACAAGATTGATCCTGATCATGTTCTGAGCCTGAAAATCGACCCAGGACAGGGAGCTTCACTTTGCTCAGTCTGAAACTGACCTCCCTCCTTCACGATTTGGTCCCAAACTGACCCAATCCGGCCTATCAATGACCTGGGTTTCACAGGTGTCAGGAGATTAGGGATTCAAAATAAATTAGTTATAAATAAACTAAAAAGCTGCTAATCTGGGCAGCAAGTAAATCACTGATATTAGAATACATACCAATAATATTCTAATAATATTTTCCATCATTGTGTTTATTAAACACCTGGATTATTAAATTAGTGCTTAATGATAGGAAACCAGGTAAGCTTCTGATGGAATTGAACACTATCATGTGCTGGCTGCGAGGTGTCCAGGAAAAATCTGGAGAAAAGCAAGCTTTGTTATTTAGACTAGCTCAGAAGATCAGAACTACTTTATTCAGCATGAGAAATGCTTGTTCCTCTTTACTGTATTTATGTTTACCTACATCTGTTCTAATGGGATCTGGAGTTTCTACAGTAAAAAAGCAAAAAAAAAAAAAAACAAACAAAAAACCTCTTATTGATGAGAGACATGGTTTATAATAATGTGCTTAGGGGCTTAAAACCTCTGCACAGTACTGTGTATAAATTATAACTGAAATACATATGATAAGTAAATCTATAATAACAGTGCATGATAAATAAATCATCACCTTCATCACCAAATGTTTTTTTTCGTTGGTAGTGCAAATTAACGTTCGGACAGACGCCTGTGCAGACCAACATCGCTTTAAGAGTAAACAGTGGAGAGAGCGCCATCTACCCCCCTGGAGAGCAAACAGCCAATTGTGCTCTCTCTGAGTCCGACCGCTGATGGCAAAGTGGCATGACTCGTGTGTCAGTAAGGAGGCAGGAGTGACGCCACCCTACACCGTCCTAATGCCTAAAATAAAGGCATAAAAGGGCATGCTGTCAAAAGACTGCTAGAGTACACATGTGTAAAGGCTGTTAGAGCCCCGCTTGGGCCTTTATGTTGTTCTAAGCCTCGTTTAGGTGTGGTGGAGGCACTTAAAATAAAGGTGTTTGTCACTTGAGCCCTGTGTTTGTGTGCGTCTCTGAGCCCCGCTGCCTGTCGGGTCACGGTGGTCACGGGGTTGCGTCACACTCTGGATTTGAACTCGCAACCTGTGTTGTGCTGAGCCACTGGGGTTTTTCTTTTTTTCCCCATGTATGGCACTCTTTTCCAGAGAAGTGCTTAGCAGTCCACTAAAATATCACTAGCTAGTGTGAACAGACTAGAGCCTAAAGACACCTAAAAGGTAAAGGTGCACGTATTTGTCACTCCATCCATGTGTCCTCTGCATTTAACCCATCTGGTAGTGAACACACACTCACATACACACACACATGTGTTAGGGGCAGTGAGTACACACACACACACACACCCAGAGCGGTGGGCAGCCAACTCCAGCGCCCGGGGAGCAGAGAGGGTAAAGGGCCTTGCTCAAGGGCCCAACAGTGGCAGCTTGCTGAGCCCGGAAATCGAACCCACAACCCTGTTATCGATAGCCCGGCGCTCTAACCGCTGAGCCACCACTGCCAAACCTCTAAGCTTAGACACTGCCAAATACAAAATCAGGGACTATGAAACATTTTATTATGTCCTTATTCTTCTTAATACCCAGAACCTGCTTTTCAGTGTCATTTTCTTTAATTGCCATGCCAAAAAATATCCTAGAACCGGTACCTCATGCATTCACAGTTAAAACCTAGAATTTAAGGAACTGTAAAAAGAAGGTGGCACTAGAAGTGGTTCTTCTACGGCATCTTCACATTGAAGAGTGTCTGCCAGGGGCTGTGTGTCCTCCATCTCCTCTCCGGGTACACATTCTCCATATGTACAGTTTTGCACGGATTTGCCCGACACTCTTGAATAAACTCTTGGAAAAAAAAAAGAAACACTTGGAGCTCTGTCTTGTGTAACGGGTGCTATGCAAGAGAAAGCTCAGTAATTGGAAAGGTGGCTTGTGCTTGATCAATAGCTTGTTAACAGTCAGCAGCATATCTTCATGGAAAGCAGGCAAGAGTTTTTTCCCCCTCACAGTGAACACGCTGGGATAACGTGAGTCGCCTCACTACCATCACCGCCGACTTGCGACACGAGGACGGACACGTCTAATTGTGACGATGCTCTGGATAAAGAGCTTTGTTCGGTGACAAAGGAGGATTGGGTCTAGACGGGTCACTCGATTACCTATTATATTATATTGATAATTTTATTTGAGATTATTTGACTCTTCTGTTGTAGGTGCATCAAAGTTGATGATGCACAGAATTTCTTAAGCGATCTTTTGAGCAGAATCGATTTATTATTATTATCATGTATTTAATATAAAAAGGTATTTTTAGATGGTTTATTCAAAATTTCTATTTGCACTTTGAGAACAGCATAAAGTCATAATTTTGACCTAAAAAGTCCTAGCCTGAGTCCTAGCCCTGTTTACAGAGCACAGATAGCAAAAGACGCATCAGACTTGGTGGAAAGATTCCACTATGTTATGAATGGCATCTAATTTTTTGTCCAAAAAACAAACAAACAAACAAACAAACAAAAACAAAAAGGGCTTAATTATAACCTCATTCTTGATACTTTACAGTCATACAGTCAATATTAAAGCCTTCAGCTAACATTTCTGAATGTTTTAAGGCATCCTACTAATGATTTTAAACCTGTCAGGCTGTACTGAAGCCGCATATTACAATTTTATACTGCTTATACATTTATCTGCTACATAATAAGTGCAGAAACACTGACATCATTGATTTTAAACTTTAAGAAAGAGGATTTCAACCTTCTCAATGATAACATGCTAATCTGCTCATTTAAGAAGACTGGGGTGGGCACGGTCACCTCAAGAAGAGACTATAGCAAACACAAATTAGATGACGCCCAGTTCTGTGTGAGTGTGTGTGAGTGTAAGTGTGTCTCACCTCATCCTTGTCCTCCACCTGTATGGACAGGGGCAGGGCGAAGCCCACCTGGGCAAGTTCAGTGATGCGCACGCGGTATTCAGAGCTGTTAAACTTGGGAGCGTTATCGTTCTTATCGATGAGGAGGATGGTGAAGGTGGTGAGGACGGTGGCAGAGGAGGGAGTACGATCATCAAACAGCTCTGTGCCCTACAAAGAAAGACATGGGGAGAGATTTGGTGTACTTGTAATTATGACATAAAAGCCCACACAAGTCTAATGACTTCATTTATTCTGTTTATTTTATATTTGATTAGATTACAATAGATATACTTAATGCCACTGTAGCGGGAACCTGTGTCTCTTCAACCTCTCCTCATAAGAATATACACAGATGAGCCAAATCATTATGACCATCATTATTTGCTAATAAAACAGCTCTGATCAGTGAGGAAATGGACTTTACCACACCTCTGAAGGTGCCCTAATTTATGGTCCTGATGTTATGGCTTGTTGATTCACTTGCGATTCTTTAAGCAATAGTTTAATGCAGCATGACATCTTACATCTTCCAACTGTTCAATATCCCGAAACCACTGAACACACGAATATCACTGTAAGAACTATCAGTAGAATACACAGTGGTATGGAAAAGCTTGTGGACCACTGTTCAAATAGTTAAGTGAGTAGAAGATGAACGATGAGCTCTGAAAGGCAACACTTTAAGCATGACTACTGGATCATTTTTGGTTTCATACAATTTTAGAGTGGAAAAAATGCAAAAAAAAGCACTATGCAAAAGTTTTAGCACCCCAAGAGAAGACTTCCTAAACCTTGTCCTAACAGTTAGCAGACATAAGGTCCTCTAAGCAGCTGCATAGCACTATGAACATTACAATAACTGATCCCTATGAAGCAGAAGATGTAATATAAAATTAAATAAATTAAATAAAGTACAATAGCAGTTTCCTCTGTCTATTAGAACTAATTAGGAAAAGGCAGTTAACAAGAACAATGAGGGTCAAGTTGAAGAACAAACAACAAAATCTTATTTGACTAATAATAATAATAATAATAATAATTTAGCAGACTCTGGGGTGGTGGTACACTGTTCTACTGTGTAGCAACACCTGCACCAATATGACATTTTATGGTAAAGTAAAAAAACAAAAACCTCTCATGCACCCTGAACACTAAGTTCAGCTTCATATGTTTTAAAAGTACGTCTAAAAAGGTCTGATGCACTTTACATAGCCATTTACAAACAATGCAAAATATTCTCACAATTCACAGTTAATATATCGACAGACAGGAAAAAAACAAATGAAAAAAATCATCAAAAATGATACTAGCCAATCAGCAGTGTAATTCACCAATGAAGTAGAAACATATGGTACAGAGTTGTCTGAGAGAGGGAAAAAAACACAACAGCAGCCGTGTACCTATAGCAGTGTTTGAACAGCTTGTGAGACTAAATACTTCTTACATGTTCCTGGTGGACCCTTAAAGAAGCAACCCAGAAGGAAGCAGCTGAAACTGAGTGTAGAGGATGAGAGGGGTCTTTAATTACACTCTGTGCCTTCCTGAACACACTACACGTCTTAAGCACTAATTAAGCTGGATTAATTTTACTAGAGAAAGCTCTGTAATGTAGGGCCCAACTGAAATGAATATTTCATGACTGATATCGATTTTAAAGGGCTAAAAATTCTGCTAACTAATAACACTGGATGACTTTATATCATTTTATAAGATCATAAAATGAAGATCGTTTGTGCTTAATTAACATGATATAACTTAGACTGTCACTAATCACATCTCTGTAAATACACAGTCAAAAAATATCCACCCTCTTAAAGCACTTAAAGACTTCCAAAATACTTTTATACTTACATACTAAAAACTAAACTTTTAAATACTTTTTTAAATAGATTATTTTATTTCTGAAGCAAATAAATTACAATTTTGGCATACAATTATCAGGAAAAGATAAAAGGTGGGACAGGGTGGTACTGGGTGGGACCGGTCGGGACTAGGTGGGTGGGATTGTGTGGGTTAGGTGGGTGGGATTGTGTGTGGGTTAGGTGGGTGGGATTGTGTGTGGAACAGGTGGGTGGGATTGTGTGTGGAACGGGTGGGTTGGGTGGATGGAATTTTTGGAACTGGGTGAAACTGGGGGAGCCGGAGGGACGTCGGATAACGAAGACCCACCTATTCCAAGAATACTTGGGCGGCGTGTATTGCCAAGTACGGTGGTCTCCACTCTGACTTTTGTATTTAGTAGTATCTATGCTAAAGTATGTTTTGGATCCTAGCCTGTACAAACTAGCTAAGGGTATTTGTAGCAGCGGAGCACTTTTGTAAGTCACTCTGGATAAGATCATCTGCTAAATGCCTTATATGTAAATGGATGTGATCTTTGGGACTGGGTGGAACTGGATGGGATAGTTGGAATTGGGTGGGATGGGGGATTTGCAATGGGAGTTGAGGGGGTAGTTGGAGGGTTGTGGTACTTATATCTGTATGATGTATAATGTCCCCATAAATGCGGAGTGGTGGTGTGGCCATGAAAACTGGCCTGGACAAAAAAAAAAGGAGCATCACCCATTCTAAACTAAAGAAGCACAGTTCAAACATGTCTTGGCTGATTGGTGTTATATTGAACATGTTAAGTTGATTTTTTACCAAACTATTCCTTTAAACAGGGCACAATGCCAAGACCAACATGTAGAGGCAGTATTTGTTTCACAACACATTAAATTATTATTTTATTATTAATAATAAAGTGTCACTAGATGCTAACTGGTCAAAACAAATATTTTACTAAACTCATTTCTTGTCAGTTTCTGAGCTGCACTCTGCTCAAAATTATAGACTGACTTAAAGTGTCCTTATAAATTCAGCTGCCATGTTTACTTCAGAAGGCACAACAGTATCTAAAGCCATGCATCTTCTGCATGTGGTCTACACTCGAGATGAGTGATCCAGAAGGTGAGTGAGGATGACTGAGGCGGACTGAAAGAATGATCTAATGAAAGAGCTGAATAGTCATAACAGCGAATAAACGGCCTTCAATTTGGCCCTCTTATCCACGGCCGCTCTTCAATCGAATCAGCAGAGAAGGGAAGCAGAACAGGCAGAGCAATCACTGATAAGTGGGGGCAATGTGAGTGCCAATGCAGGAACACACACACACACCCACACACACCCAAACCACACTTGAACATGCAGTGAAAAATTAGCATTTAGTGTACTAATTTGAAATATTGTACACATAGAAAAGTTTCACTTATGTGTATACTTACGTATACTTTACGTGAAGCCATAAAAGGACCTGCTTCGCTATCAGGAAGCATGTATATAAAAGCGATATCCTGGTTTGTCACCAAAGCCCTGATTCTCCACCTTATTAAAGCAACACTCACTCCACTGCTGCGTTTCCGTCACTTTCTTCCTATAGCGCCCTACGAAGCCAAGAATGGACTAGCCCTTCTGTATTTGATGGCAACGGTCATAACCCGATTAGTACCAAGAGCCCTTTGAGCTTCAAGTACGGCTCGGCTTGACCCACCATCCTTTAAGATCCACGAAAGACGAGCATCCAGGTTTTTTTCTTCTGGATGCATGTGGTTCTGTATCTCTCAGCTTGTCCAGAACAACATGTGCTTCAGTCTGGAATTCCAATTCCAGACTGTAGGAGGAGCCCATAGCTTTGCTTTAAACCACATCTTTGACCCGATAGCACCATTTTTATACACATTCTGTGAAAATTACAATTAAAATTCGTAAATTCCAAACCATTGGCTTCCATGATATCCCCATAACCTACTAATCAAAATGTTCGGTTCATTTAATTTTTTTTTCCACTAGAACCATTTTGTGAGAAATTCTACCTCTCTAAGCTGTTTAAGCTGTTTACAGTTAGAAAGACAACAGCCTGTGTTTTGCTGCGTCCCAAACTGCATACCAAACCACTTCTGGACTTTACTTACTGCATCAATCAATGCACTTTTAACGGTGATGCACTAACGTTTATACACCACCTGCTGCAGGAGTGTGTAATTAGGGACGCAGCCTTTGTGCTCGTTTTCAGAAATGTGATGGAAATGTGATGGAGACATAATATGACAACAAGTTGTGTGTAAGGTTGTGTGGATACTATACAGTCGCATACTGAAAGAACATACCTCTTTAACGATCAAGCGGAGAACACTTGACCCAGTTTAGTATGTTATGATTAAGTATATAATTTCTTGCTTAAATGTTTGTCTAAATGTGTTGTTTTTCTCAACACCTCAATACCACAGACAACTGAAAAAACAACTAGATAAACAAATACAATTACAGCTGAGTTACTTCACCTGCTACTAAAACCTCACTTTACAGAGTGTCACTTCGCGTACGCTAATCAGAACTGACGGGTCCTGGATTTCGTAGGTCTGTATACTCTGTGCAAAGAGTTGTAGCAATGCCCTGCAGTGTATTCATTAATCTCTATACTGTGCATATAAAACCAGCTGGCAAGTTCTGGGGTTTACAGAATTTGCACCCCCTAACATAATAACATCTATTTTTTCAGTCTAGTCTTAGAAGTGTATGGCTTCTAAGACATTGTGTGGACAGACATATGAATTTAATTTCATATATGCATTTCTATTAGTCCCTGGTCAGGAAACATGGACACAATGTAAAAGTCAACTGCCAGTTTCAAATGATGTCAAAAAAAAAAAAAAAAAACTAACAAAAACCCCAGCAAAACGGAAATACAAGATTTTTAAGTGACAGGCAATGATATGCTAATGACCACACATGTGCATGCGAAATTAGAATGGTTATTTAGGATGTGATAGATATAACATCATAAAGGAAAGTTCAGAAGGTTTGAGTATCGAATTGCTTCCCATGGTGCAATACTGAAAAAGCACTGAACTGTCGCCAGAACACTGTTAAACAAATACGTTTCTTGAGGAACCTTTGGAGGTTCTTCAGTTTGCAACTGTGAAGGAACCTCTTAAGGTGCTTTGAGGAACCTTATATATATATAAATATGTTTTTGTTTTTTTGTTTTTAGAAGAAAAGGGTTCCCTGAAGATTCCTCACAGCACCTTAAGAGGTTCCTCCACAGTTTCAAACTGAATGACCTCCAAATGTTGAAGATCTTCCATTTATAACAGTGAGGACACATTAACTCTCTCTCTCTCTCTCTCCCTCCCTTTCACTCTCTTGTCCCCTGTAATAGCTGTAGCTGATGTACAGAGAGCAGAAGAAGAATGCTCTGTCTCTATCAAAGTACCAATAATAGTAATTGGAGGAGAGATGAGAGCGTGTAAGTCACAGACAATCACAGAATTTTAACGTTTTAACCCCTCCCTTCTGCTTTCGCTGCTTAGAAAAAGCCTCTAAATGCACTGACCTCGAGCGCAGCGTATTTCTGCACTTATCCAAAGCTTTGTGAAGTTGAGAAATTAGTTTTATTACTCTTGCACTCAAAATCGATATCTCCACCGACGAGAGCAGAGAGAGAAAAGCGGAGCAGGAAAGAGAAAAGAAGTGGAAGAAAATCTATAACTTATGAATATGTTTTTTGGAGATGTTCCTTTTGCCTCCGCTTCGTTCCGCATGGAGCTCGGGTCGTTCTGGAGGAGATCATTGATTTTAATTAAGGAGAGGCTGACCCACGGGAGTGCGGCGGGGCGGGGGATTTGCAATCAACCAAACAAACACTTTGATTTCACATGCACAAATAAACCACATGTGCCATACACACACACACACACACACACACACACACAGAGGTATGCACAGCCAATATTACACCCTGGAGATTTTGGTTCTGGGGTAATTAACTGAATCTATAACATTAATGTGAAAATGTTTACTTTCGGTTGTAAATAAATGGCTGTGTACAGTAAGGTAGCAAAGTGTTACAGCAGGAAAGACAATTCCACTGCTGATCATTATAAAAGATGAATATCGCCACTGGCCAAACAAAACCATGCATCTCCAAACTGCCAAAACTATACAGAAGAAGGCTATAATAATCTTAACCTGTAATCTAAATTGGTTCCTAGTAATTTCTATCATGAAATGCTCACACAAGGGCAGCCGGTGTTTTCCAATAATATAGAAAAATTCTAATCAGAAAATGAGAATAAATCACTTTAGTCACCTTGCATGTTTAATGTGGTGGTAACTTCAGGCTCCTGCAGATGGAATGGGCTACAAACACCTGTGGGGTTGTGATGGGATTCCTAGATTGAGAAGAGGTGGTACCGTGCAGTGAGCGTATTGTTGGAAAATGGGTCGCAAAGCAGATGGTAATGATTGGCTTAAAGGAGTGATTGCATTTGGGCGTGCCAAAGGCCAGAGTGTGAAGGAATTCACTGAATCTGCAGGTGTGTGGAAGCATACGGTCATAAACAATATGTATAATCCTAATCTCAATTATGTAATAGAAGTCAAAGAGACCAGCACTATTCTTTATATGCCAACATGCACTCTGTTGCAGTCATCATTACTTAAACCATAAATAGGGGCCAGTGAGCTCAAGTTCGCTACGTTCAAGAAAGTGTCAAGGATGCCCTTGTGTGCTCTTCTCTTATCCTGAGGTTCATTCTGAGGTTTATTCTGATCTGTCCATGAAGTTCATTTTAACTAATTTCTTCTTTGCCAATTCCAGTCTGGTCTTGGAGCCATTGGTTACAATGAGACATTTTTTAGGCTTACTTCCATATTTCTTCTCTCATCATCTTCTTAAAATGGTGGCTCATCAGCCCTTCTTTTTGCTTTTTATTTGTTTGCTATTTCGAGAGGTTTCCACACAGGTTTAACAATTTCCTTCGTTGTCAGTTGCTATGGTCTCCCCTGAGCAGCCTGGCCACTGCAAGCCGTATACTCATACGGCTTCTTTCTCAAGATGTTCCACACTGTCAATCTCAAAACATTCAAATGCTCCTCAGTGGTCAATGGGAGGTACGACATAACTTAAATGTGGAAAATAACCTATGCCTTCCACTTAGTCCTATATAAACCCTCATACTCTTTGTACCATCGACCTCCCCGTGTCCTCCCTTCTCCATTTTTCCATCTTATGTGGGGTGTGCAGGCAGGTTTGGGGCTTCTGCTTCACACATCTACCTAGAAGCCGCTCCGAACTCCAGCCCAAAATCCTCACCGTTTCAGTCTCCAAGGGTGTGGAACATACTAGCAAACTGCCCACATCTTATCACATGGCTTCCATCACAGTCAATCATCAGTGTTATTGAAAAGTGTGACCTCGAAGGGTTAAGGCTCGTCTGTTTAAGTGGAGGAAAACATCAGTCATTTGCAAACTTCTGAAGCAAAGAGTGAAATAAAGGAAGAGAGAGCTGGAGAGAGCGAAAGAGAGAGAGAGAGAGAGATTTTCCATACAGCCCAAGGCCTACACTGAGCCTACAGACGCAGATGAAGAGACAGGAACAAAGTGTTTCCATAGCTCTGGCTGGTTGGGACACACATACATATACACACACACAAACACACACATACACACTTCCTCTAGCCTTTGGCCATGGAACTGTCAGCAGGTCACGGAGATAACGCTAACAAGACTCTCCACACTTTATTCTCTCTGACATACACACACACACACACACACACAAACACACAGTGGTAGATGGTCTCTCTGAGTGCTCTTAATAGACCTGGAGCCTAACTGAATATTAGCTCACTCATCCTTACTGTATCAGAATTACTTACAGCAAGTGGACACTTAGAAACTGCTCTTCTAAAGATACGAGAAGCACCAGAGCATCTTCAGGCACAATACAGTGATCCGACTGCACTGCATCATCACTGCACTTCACTGGCCTTTGCAGCAACTTCAGCCACTGCACCAATCTATAAAGAATCGTTGCAATTAATCAGGTTATTTTTTCGCAAAAGGTCTGACAAGATTTATTGTTATAGATATGGAATAAGGATCTTCTCCATCTCCTCTTCTTTTTTTCTGATTTATGTCATTTCATATTAATTGAGAAAGTCTTACATATATCTCACATTGTGTGAAGAGTTACCTGTTCACACTTACATGCTATTTTTCTGTGCACCAAAGATATTTCACAGAAAAACTGCAGACAAGATCAGATCATGAAGCCGGTGATATTTCTATTATTATAATCGTTTTTGCATGTTTTCACACAGTGAAGACACTTCATAACTCAGATTCATGTTTCCACTAGATCTGACTGAAAAGGTTTCAAACTATTATTTCAAAGAAATAAACAGCACGGAAAGTTTATGCGCGCTAATCTCACAGCATGAAGCTGAAATTCCACCTTAAAATAGTCCTGCACGTACACCCAACCTCCTCCATTTAAGGTGGAACAGAAAAGTCCAGTAAGAAACTGGAGAGTAACTCCAGCCTCGCTGGTGCAGTCAGGTATAAAGGCAGAAGAAACTGTGGTTCTGTGATGAGACAGAGCAAAACATTTTCATGCTGTTTTAGTAAATATCAAGGGAAAGACATCACAAGCTCTGTGCTTGTTCCATCCTAACATACAGTCCTAACTGAGCAAGCATGTGGCTGGTATGACAGGCAATCTTATGGTGATTAAGAAAGGGGTGGCTGTGTTTTAGGTAGGCATGCAGCAATCCATCTTTTGCTGTTCTGACAGATATCGATACATGAACTTTGCGTTTGACGTAATCATTACTTTACAAACTTGAATCAAACTATAACAAATGAACACAGATATTAATGAACTCAATTTCTGTTTATCATAAAGAGGAGCTGGCAGCTCCTCCCTTCTTGGTTCTTGGATTACTCGCTGATATCTGATGACAGGTCGAGGGTACATGCTGGTTAGATAGGGGGAGTTTTGCTGTTTGCTATGATCTATGTATGTAGGTTACTCTGATCCTGGGTTATGAAGCCTAGAACACCGGCGGTGCGAAAATCAAGTTCTGTGAACAGATCTGTCCTTTGGATCAGACTAATTATCCAATACCCTATATTTTTACATTTTTAGTATCGGGGCCGATATCCAATACTAGTATCAGGTCGGAGCATCTTTAGTTAGGGATAGGATGTGTGCTGGGGGAAGCAGGTTAAATATACTAGAGGAATGATGTAGTGGAATCAAGGTAGGTCTTGTGAACATATTGCTAACTCGGGGGGCGGGCCAGATTTAGTCCCGCCCACCGTAAATCCAACAGAAAAAATCTCTCCACAGAAAAGACCAATACCATTTTTTCTCTGCCGAATAAATTCATCACAACACCTATAGATAAATAGAAATTATGAAAATCAAGAAAGCAAGTAGACAGGGGCTTTAAAACATCAACATTTTATGCAAAAGGAAAGGAACACCATGCAAAAGTCGGGGCATCCCACAAGATCTGAGCTTCTAGTAACTTTGACCAAGTTCTCAGACCTTAATTAGCTTGTTAGGGCTATGGTTTGTTCAGAATCAGAATGATCAGGTGATGCAAATTTCAACGCTTTATAAACACTCTGCCTCAAAGAACCTTACTGAACTAGAAGTCTCTTGCAAGAAATTATGGGCCAAAATCTCCCCAAAAAGCTGTGATACTCACCAAAGAAAACATCCAGAATGCCCCAACTGTGAGTAAAGCAATTGCTGTACGGCATCAGAATAAGTGGATATTTGTACGCAGTCGATAGACCGGTTTATACCCGATCTACACTACCATCTCATTTGCAAATAACACATCCAAACTTGGACACATCCAAACTTGAAACCTCATATACATAACACTCACGCCCTGTTTCATACAAGTGCTTTGATAGTGAGCCAATGATAAGAAAGCATTTAGCAGCTCATGAGCCAATGCTTGACCTCATATAGATAAACAGCAAGTGTAGCTCACTGAGGTTAGAGACACGGACGCGTTCAAGGATGTGTCAAGAAGCATAAAACGCAAGAACTCAAGAACTCGAGTTGGACTGTGCAGGCCAGTGCCTGATCCATTAAAAATGCCTGTATCAAGGGTAACTGGATCGGATAAGAAAATGCCTAATTAAGGGTTAGGAATGCTGTCTCTAGCTTTTATACTATCAAAGCTTTCTTATAACAGTGAAAGCTCATGTCATCTTATCTGCAACTTTCCCAAACTGCTGCCCTCGACCCTTGACGAGATCGCATGCATACCTTCACCGTGAGAATGAATCCTGCAGAGTATAGTGGGTTCTCTCGGTCTAGCCGGCCATTCACGGTCAGGGAACCGCTGATGTAGTCCAGAGCAAACACGCTGTTGGTGTTACCTAATGAGCAGAAATGAGAAAAAACAGAAGACAGTAGTGAATAGAAGCCTGGAGGTGAACTTTCCATGCAGTATTCTGACAGTAACTACTGACTTCAGTAGATACAAATGTGAGTGAAACTACAGAGGGAAAAAACCCCATTAAATTAGAAGAGGAAAATGCCAGCTTTGACTTTTATGATCATGTTGAATATCAGCAAGCATGACTCTGAGTAGTAAATAACCACCTTAACCAGCGGACATCAAGAACATCATGTTTCGCTTTACTGTTGTAATGTAACGGCAGAGTGATATGTTTCATTACTTTTACATTTGACTTCCACTACCACCATCTACTACACTCCAGCAGTACACTTTTAAACCATATCAATCTGACGCCCATAATTAGCATGCAGCACGGCAGAGAGGGAGATTAATAGAACATGTGGAGAAAATGCTTAAATATTGTATACTGTGAAAAATGTATTACATACATGAAAACAGAAATAATGAAGAGATAAATACAAGAGCAGAGAATAAAATAGAGAACAGTGAGAACCCCAGATATCCCATTATAAACACTACAACACTACAACACCACACCCTGAAAAATCTCTCTACACCTCACTTCTCTTCTCTCAACCTTTCTTCTTAACTTCTCCTTCTCCCAACATCTCATTTTCTCACCCTCTCTTCTTCTCAATCTCTTCTCTTCTCCTTTTCTCTACCTTTTTAACCTCTCCCCTCTTTTCTCAACCTTTCCTTCTCACAACATCTCCTTTTCTCAACCTCTCCCCTCTTAACTCAAGCCCTCATTCTTGTCTTTCCAACTCCTCAATGTTCTCAAGACCTTCTTTAATTTCTATCCCTAAACTAATTTTCTATCCCTAAAGGCTTGTCTTCTGAACCTCTGACCTCTGGTTAGCTCTGGTCTGAATCAGTTAATGAGTTTGTGAAGTTGTTTTCCCCCTGGGTTTTGTTTGTTTTTACACAGGTTGTCACAAACCATCATAAGATCGATCATACGATCGTTCGCTTCGCTTATTGGTCAGACCTGTCTGGGATGGGAGTAACAAAGTAAATACAGGATGAAGTTCCACTGTTCTGGACTAGTGCAGACTTCTTAGCAGTTTAACATGAAGCAGCAGCAGAGATGATGTGGAGTGCAACTGATAGTTGGGCCAGATCAAGGTCAGCGATCACATTCTCACCACAAACGAACTGTATGAAAACACCTTTACACTCTTTTCTCCTGTCTATACTTTCCTCCACCTCCTGCAATCACTTCTTCTCCTTGTCTTCTGGTCTGGTCTCTCCTCTATTGTTATAATCTCTTCATCCTCTCATCACTCCGCTTGCATCTCTGGTCGGAGCTATTGTTATGCTAAACTGAACATGACAAAATCTTTTGCTGCTGAATTGAGACTGAGCGCCTCAGAGCCTGCACCAGCACCCCGGCCTGCTTCCTCTCAGACACCTCATGTTCATGCATTTCAATACAAACCTCGGCCATCGCACAATGGAGATCAAACAAAGGGGACTCCTTGGCTGATTGAGGGTGCTTGAAATGTGTATGCCTCCATGTATCAACACGATTCACGAATACAAACAATTCAAACATGCTTATTAATTCACTTTCCACAACAGCGTCACGCCAAAAACACCAGGCATAGATTAGAAGCACTGCTGACCTGGTTGTTTTGACTGAAGAAACAGCATCTTTACTTGAGGAGACTACAGACTGGGGAGGCCTGACTGATTTGAAAATGATAACAATCTCAGAGTAGAAATAGAAACAGATTCCTTGGGGAGAAGGGAGCATGATTGGGTTGCTGCTGAGGGCAGGGCAGTGAGGCAATGCACTGATTACATGTTAGCATTAGCATGGAGGATGCTATCGTGCGCTGATGTATGGCTGTCAGTAAGTGGGTAAGGAAGAGTTAAAGCAGCGTTATGGAGAATTAGTATTTTTCGCTCATGGGTATCCCCTACAGGTGGTGAGTGTAATTCACTGTTCTCTCACAGATGTCCAGCCCACTTCACCAAAGTTACATAGCGCAGCTAGCAGCATGCTGAGCCTGGAGTAGCAACAATAGAAGCACGATTCTCACTTTTACAAGTCAGCGGAGCATCACAGTGATTTTGTAATGAAAATGTTAAATACATAAATAAATGAAGAGCGTCGACTGAAACTAAAAGACCAGCAACAAACACTCAAATTATTAAAGAAAATGTGCTTTAGAATGCTATAACAAAGCGAGAATGCATCGTTTAACCAGAATCCACCTACTGGAAATACAGTGCAGAACACAAGTGAATACACCCAGTGCACCAGAGTGGTCCAGCGGACTGAGACGCTGCCCCCAGTGATTCGAATCCTGGATCATGCTGCCTGCCATTTATTAATTTAAGTGATATTTATCAAGTGTACTCATTTTGTTGTGTACTGTGTGTTAAACTGCAGCAACAAACAAAATTATGGTGAATTGGGAAACGGTGAACTGGTTTTAATGGCAGTTTAGACAACAGGGAAACATCAACACACATTTAAAGCCCAAAAAATGCTAGCATAGCCAGGCTAGCTCTACAAATAGTGCATCAGCTGCACATCTGCGAATTGGTAGACAGTGTGTGTAGCGGGCTTAGTATATTGTAGTTGTAGTCCATCAGAGCACGCATCAGCTTGTTTGATAGGAGGTACGGCCCTGATTCTGACTCTGCTCCGACACAACAGGCCCCCCACCCACCACATTGAGACAATCGGAAAGCCCTTGTACACCTGCTGTCCATCTAGCAGCTGTGAAATCAACCCTGGTCACACCACATCATCGCCGTTGCCGAAGCTAGCTCATCTTCAGTCCAGCCCTGAGCCGCCCTCCTCCGCTATCTTCGTGTAGCAGACGATTTAGGACACCAGCCACTCTATCAACCTAGAGCTCAGCCAGGCTAACAGAGCCATGCAAATTAGCCCACAGTTAGGGGTTAGCAAATGTGCATAGCAGATAGCGATGCTCGGTTACATCTGTCAAGCCAGCCAAGCACCAAATTAGTAGACACAGGAAGAGCTGGTGAATAATTTCATTACCCCATCGTGGCAGAACGCAGCTGTCCCAGCTGAGACCGAGGGAGAAGACATGAGGCTGGACATTTAATGGGTTTTAAAGTGACTGGCTCCAGTGATATCCTCAATAGGGGTTCATAAAACAA
This sequence comes from Salminus brasiliensis, assembly GCF_030463535.1. Taxonomy (NCBI): domain Eukaryota; kingdom Metazoa; phylum Chordata; class Actinopteri; order Characiformes; family Bryconidae; genus Salminus; species Salminus brasiliensis. Next base: position 5,583,178 of record NC_132881.1, on the reverse strand, counting down.
CCAGCTCAGGTGTGAAGAACCTTTATTTTTGTGTGGTCTGTTGCTGGACGGTTCTGCAGTTGTGCTCGGTCTCTGACACCATGTCCAGATCCAGTACTTCCATATAATAAGGGCTGGGTTTTCAGAGAGTATAATTACGAAAAAGATGATTCTTTAATGATCGAGTGAGCATCACTGTGAAAACTCTCTCCACCAGTTCAAACTTTTGGAAATACTGGGCCCAAGTAAGTACTAAGTAAGGTTTTGTCATGTTATAAACAATGAGTGAGGTTACTGCTCGTACCTAAACACACCAATAATTCCGCCAAACACACCTACCAGACACTCCATCAACTCCAACTGAAAAGCTCATCCTCTCCCTTTTTTAACGAGGCGACCAATAAAACGAGAGTTAAACTGAACAGGAGTAAACGCAGGACTAAGCGGTAGGTAACACCCCCTAGTACTAGCAATGCTCCCAACACAAGGAGGGTAAGGACTTAACACGTCTTATCCGAAACTCGTGAAGCCAGCCATCAGCTCTTTTTACTTCAACTGCTGCTGATGCGGTATCACTGGTCAGCCAACATGAAAAGAGGAAAGCAGCTCCATCACACCAGCTAACAGATGCCTGGGCCAGTCCAACATTGCTTAAGGAGTGGCAAAGAGAGAGAGAGCCATCGATCCACCCTGAGACATCATGGCTAATTGTGCTCCTTCGGACTCTGGCTGCTGATGGCAAAGCGCCATAGCTCAGCATTTGAACCTATAACATCCGGGCCATAACCCATTTTTTATATCAATAGTTTTCACTCAGGTTTTTTTTTTGTCATTTTCCCACCTATTAGGATGTAGGTCACCAGTGCTGGGAGGGTAAAAGCCAGCATGTGGTTCCTCAATGTCTCACTCTTCTTAATAATTTGCCTGGATAAATAACAGCTATAAATAAGGAACCATGAATATAAGAGAGGGTAAAAGATTCTAAACTTTTGACCAGCATTGTATTATTTGCGTCGGCATCATGAAGCACAGTTCACCAAAAAGCGCTGTTAGCCTTTGTTCTGATGGCACTGGGCCTTATGGCCTCTATAAACTCCAGCCAGTGGAAGTCAAGTGCAGTAGCGTCTGAGCGCTTAGGAGTGCCGAGTAATCAGCGGTGGCTGAGTGTGGCCGTGTTGACTGAGAAAAGGACAGGGGAGATTAACCCTGGGGCATGACAGCCTGTGGTCACTGCACAGTGGGGCCTGGCTGGGCCATTGTTGGCTGAAGAGTGGGGTGACTGAGGGCCGGCAGCGGCCAGCCAAGGCTGGCGAAAGGACAAGGCCTTCTGGGTAATTATTGAGGATTGAGGGCGAAAGGTGTCGGCCAGAGTGGAAAACGAGGGGTGGGAAAGTGGACTGGCAACAAATTGAGTCCTGACAAGTATGTGTGTGTCAGTGTGTGTGGGATTCGAAAGGATATCCTCTCTCATGATGTCTCTTAGGGTGAAGATGGTATATACCAATATAGAAAATTAAGAATATATATCACAATATTTAAATGCTAATTTATGACAAAAGGAACCAATAACCAGCCTGTTAAAAAATGCTATCGAAATAATGTCCGATATTAAATACAGTAAATTTAGTCAATATTTAACCCCCTGCATCCAGTTAAACAAGACTGAAAATGCTCTTTGCAATAAAGTTGGCCAGTGTTTTTTGAATACTATCGATATCCTAGAATATGCTAAGGATGGAAAAAAAGAAAAACACCACAATGTAAAAGTGAATCCTGATAAAATTGATCACAATACAGGTAAATATGGTCATATCACCCACCTCTAGGATGCCCTGATATGGAAACTGTGGTACGAAGCAGATACTTGGTTTATTTTAAATGTACATACTATGTGATGATGAATATGTAATAATGTAGAAACTGGGACCAGCGGGCCCAAAGTGTTATTACTTCTATTAGCCAAAGAATTGCCACACCAGTTTGTACAGAAGTCCCTGTAGCTACTGAGTAATAAGTGTGTAATAAGCCTTAGTGTGTAATAAGCCTTGCTTCATTAAGTGGTTAATTTAAATGTACTCTATATATCTAAACCATAGAAATATTGAAAGGAACCACATATGCACGGCAAAACTAGGGTGCCATGTTAACCGTTTTTGGAATAATTAGCTTCTGAATAACGCTTTATTTAAATGAATATCCTCAATCCTAAGTTATGCAGCTCTTCATAGGCAATGTGGAGTTTCTCAAAGATACAAAAAGCAGTAAAAGATCTTTAGCAGCTAAAAAAGTCTGCTGAGTAATTGTAACAGTTGTTGAGGAATTAAACCAGAAAGTAACCATAGGATGGCTCTTTGCCCAGCCCCTTTTGGACTTCTCAGATCCAATCAGAACATAGAAGTGAGTTGACTGACGCCTGCTTTGTGACTGGCCATGCAGGATGGGTCAATGTGGCCATCATGGCTCTAAATTGTTTTGGTGTGCTTCAGCAGCTTGGCCAGAATGCCAATATAGTGCAACAGCCGTTAACTGAACGGCCCACTGCCCCTCACCTGTCGCTCACACCTGTGGAGGCGGACACATACAGATAAACACACGCACACAAACACACAACCTTGTATCTATGTGTAATAACAGTAGGTCCCATATGCATTGTGTATATACTGGATATACTTACTGTTGTAGCTTATACTGCATATGCAACTGCAGCCATATGCTAATGTTTGTGAACCCTTGGTAAAATTACAGGTGGTCTGTGATTTCCTAAGTATACATGTTGTGAGGTTTGTGACTGAGTATATTGCTGACACAGATATGAAAACACACACACACACACACACACACACACACACACACACACACACACACACACACACACACACACAGACAAAGCTATTGTAGAATAGGATTCTCTGTACACCCTGAAGAGGGCACCAGTCAATCACAAGGCACCACAAATACCTCATCACATCATTATAACCCTACTACGTGTTTTTGGGAGGTTGAAGAAAACTGGAGTACAGAGAGGAAAACCCATAAGCCTCTCAGACTGTGACTAGAGTAAGGATCAAACCCATAACCCTCTGCCCACAAGAAAAAAGTATTGGGACACCTGCTCATTCATTGTTTCTTCAGAAATCAAGGGTGTTAAAAAGAGTTTATCCTGTTTGGAGTAACAGTCTCTACAGTCCAGAGAAGAAGGCTTTCTACTAGATTTTGAAGTAGCATTGCTGTGAGGATTTGATTGCATTCAGCGACAAGAGTGTTAGTGAGGTCAGTACACTGGATGATTACCACCCCACCTCATCCCCAACTTCCCAACTCATCCCAAAAGTCCTGGATGGAGCACCATCCATCATTCCAGAGAACACAGTTCCACTGCTCCACAGCTCAATGCTGGGGGGCTTTATACCCCTCTAGCACATGAATGGAATTAGGCATGGTGCCAATACGTTCATCAGGTTAATCTGTTTCAGAGAGTCCTGTTCTACTGGCAGAATGTCTCTAAGTTGTGTTTGTGTGCACTTCTGTATCAGCTGTGGGTGCAACATAAAGTAGCGTAATGAATTCATTATGAGGGGTGTCCACAAACATTTGGACACAGTGTATAATCTGTACCATCATGTCACTGCTGTAGTGAAAGAATCCCTTTTTTTCATATTTTCATTTCTTATTTACCAAAACAGTATGTGGTCTCTCTTGTTTGTGCCTTCCAGGCATTCTAAAGCTTCAAACATGTCGGAATTTTAAGATGATTTGGCCAAATCCGTGGAAAACCCTGCAGAAAAAAAACTGCTGGTTTGGAGATTTCTTGTGACTGCCACAATATGTCTGCTCATGATGAGGTACGGAAGTTCCTCCGAGCTCCCGAGGCACTTAAAAAAGAATGTCCTGAAAATTAATGTACGGCCTCATGGGTGTGGACGGGTGCCGAGCTAAGCTGGGGCTTCTTCCACGCTGGCTTCAAAATGTACACACTGTTCCAGCTTATAGACGACGTGATGGTGCTGTACTTTAGGTTTATGTTCGAAGCTCAAGAGGAGAAGTTTCCACTGGAAGGTCGTGAGCTGTGTTTAAAACAGCAGATGTTGGCAGAGTTAGCAGTGTAATTTTGCTTAAATGTCTTACTGTAAATTTAAAAATGAACAATTTAGCTGTTTTTGTACATGCTAAGTAGAGTACTGTGCACAAATAAGAGACCACATTTCATTTACTTTGAAGTCTCCAGCCACTAAATACAATTTAATCATTTTGCAGGAGATACTTCTGAGGAGACTAGATGCAAGGTAATTTACTTAGGTAAAGAGGAGGACAGTCAAAGGTCTCTTTGGTGGCTTTTCCACACGGACACTATCCTTAGAGGCACAGAAACGTCCAGTGGGAAAGCTTAATGATGTAGGGAACCACTGACTGGCTCATTAGTACGGTGGTGTTAGCACCGGTGGACTGGCTCGTCCAACATCGGTACTGCGGCATTAGCATGGCCCTCTTTGCAGCTTTAACAGCAGGTTTAGGGTTCTGCACTCATTGAGTCAGCAGAGCACCTGTGACTTTTATGTCCCAAGTGCTGAGCTCAGCACTCTGCCCTCACCCCGCTCTGTAACTTTAAGTGGTCTGACACTTGATGGCTAAGTTGCTGTGATTCCTAAACGCTTCCAGATCTATTAGGGAAGAAATTTCACCGGCTGACTTCTTGTTGTTGCAGCGATGACTCTTATTACAGCACCACGCTGGAGTTCAGTGAGCTCCTAAGAACCACCATGCATGTGAAAAAGGTGAACTGCACGGCTAGAGGCTTAGTTTTATACACCAGTAGCAATGGGCAAGAGGTGTGTCCCAATACTTTTGTCCATATAGTGTATTTACATATTGAGAGAACAGCTGTAATAGAAAGTGATCTGGCTGTGATTTTAAATACAATACATTTCAGTCATAGAAGAAAATACTCATTCGCATCAGCCGAACATTTGGGAGTGAGTCGGAGTGTGTGTGTGTCTGTGTGTGTGTCAGTGTGTGTACAGGTCAATACAAAGATGTGAGACATGGGCAGATTGCCAAAGCTCTCACATTATCGCCAGTAGTGAGCTGGAAAATGAGAAGCTGAGGCATCCGCAACGTATACGTGTGACTGAATTTGCACGCGCACACACACACACAAACACACACACACACACACACACACACACACACACACACACACACACACACACACACACACACACGCACACACACACACACACACACACACACTTATATTCACATTTCATCCTCTTACCTGCAAATTGGTAACTTTGCTCATTTATGCTTAACGTTAAATACAGATAAATACAGAGTCTTCTGTCCGTTCATTTCTTTCATATTTGTGCACATTCTGTGAAAGCTTACAGATACGGACTGAATAGAGCAGTGTAACCAATAGTTCAAGCGAAACGGCCCCTGCCATATGGACATGACGAATAAAAAAAACTCAGAAAAGAAACTTACAGCAGAGAACTTGTAGAGGGGAGAAATACCACTTGAGAATCAAGTCTTCCAGGTATGTCAGATACTAGAGGGCGCTCCTTAGCAAATCCAAAATGAATAGGCAAAAAAATTATAATAAACAAATGTTTGATCATTTTCATACTGAAAAATACACTCATCAGATGTTTCAGCAACAAAGACAGATTTTTAAAGCTTTTTAACTCCAGATAAAAGACTCTGTAATGTGCAATGATGACGTCAGCGCATGTGAATTGTTTAATGGCAGCCACCATGAGCAGGCAGGGGAGTATACACTGATTTAATACAGCTTTGTTTTTATTGTAACATAGCATTAGCTGGCCAGGATGTTAACTGCCAGCCATAGTTACAACCAAACAAAGCTGTTGTGTCATAACTGGCCAGAACTTCAACCTCAGCTCGCCAACCAGTCAACACTAGCAGTAGCAGTAATGCTAGCGTCTCTGTTGTACAAACCCTGTTTGCTGTAGACAATGGAAATTTACAGGTTAAAGCAGTTAGACACTATTTTTTCCATTCACCCCATTCACTGAAGACTCGTTTCGCTGGTCCCTTCAACAATTTTATAGTCATTTTCTGATAAAACAGGGGAAATAGGAAGTTTCCAGTCTGTCCATAAACCAGCTCTTTTTAAAGCGGAACCTTTACACACCATTTACAGCTGTTTACACCGCTGGCTCTATTGTGTTTTGTGGAGTGAGTATATTATCATGACCTCCTCCACTGTAAACTGATGTTAGTTAGACTCTGAACTGCTCTCTAGTGGACGTATTGCTTAACATCCATGACAACATAAAGGACACATGGAAGCATGTGGGCAGAAACATTGACAATGGGAGTACACACAAGCCTCATCACTGTAACAGAACCCTACCACATACCACTGACATAATTATGCTATTAACAGGTTATAGCAGATACCATGACCGATGACGTCCAGTAATATAACATGTGTCATGTTCCCATTACCGGCAACCCTCTGACAGATGTCATGGCATTATAGCATAGTCTCATTGCTACTGTTACTGGACATAATCTGTCGTAACATGCTTTTGGCATTTTACACATGATTAGCCATAACAATAGTTGAAGTGAATAATATAGATGGGTCAGAACATGTTACAAAACATCAGGCAGGTTTGTGGGGTGTTCTCAGTATGCAGTGGTCAGTGCCTACCAAAGATGCTTTAAGGAGGGACAACCTGTGAACCAGTGACAGGTTCATGGATACCCAAGGGTTATTAATGTGGCCTATGGGGGTCCTACCTCACAAGATACCACAGGACACCTTCAGAGGTATTGTGGAGTCCATGTCCTGACAGGTCAGAGCTGTTTTGGAGGCACAAAGGGGACCTACACAACAACATTAGGTATGTGGTGCTAATGTTGTGGCTATTCAGTGTATATCAAGTAAAATGGCATGGTATAATTATTTTTCAAGCTAGCAACTACTGAAAACAGCATCATAAATATTTTCATTCTCTCTTCCTATCTGTATGAGCGTCTGTGTATGTATGTATGTATGTATGTATGTATGTATGTGTGTGTGTGTGTGTGTGTGTGTGTGTGTGTGTCAGCAATCTCTCTGTGATCACCCAACTTATTGAAATTCTCTCCACTTCCCTTCCACAGAAAATGAGAGAGAGAGGGCGAAAATGAGAAAGAGAGAGGGAGATAGAGAGAGATACAGTGTGAGAAATGGACAGAATCAGTGAGTGAGTGAGCCTGAGCGGATGAGTGTGTGTGATGTGATGTGCGCGTGATCAGGTAGGTAATAATGAGAGCCTCGGCCGCCCTTCAAAACCTGCACACCATTGCACGCTCTACACTAAGTACAGGCGATCATGCGCTCCTTATGTCGATGTTTAATCGCCTGTAAACACACATGTGCAGCACTTCTACAGTCCTGCTCAGCCTGCAGGAAGAAATGGGCTCCGAGCGTTCTCAATGCCACACCAACGCTCCTGAGACTCCGAAGACTTCGCTAGGCTAATGCAGGGTTTCATTAGCCTCTTTTCGGAAGCTTCAGATCATAATTTCAAGTGTCAAACGGGCGAGTGAAAGAAGAAGGAGTTTTATTACAGGAGAGCTTCTACACACAGCTCGGATACACAATAACTGGGTTTGGGCAGTTTTTGAACAGTACTTGGAGATGCAGCTCCCTCCTCAGATGAGGAGGATACACAAGTTCCATTAAAAGTTCTAGTTGCCAGGAGTCATGGCTGGCTGTTCCATCCCAGTGCCAGAAAGCTGTGATTGGTTACAATTTGTTATGTTGCCTCGTTTTACTACTACACTTTATTTTTGACTTTTTGAGTTTAATGCAATATAAGAATATTGCATGAGCTGTTTAAGAATTACAGAGTTTGTTACATAGTCCTTAAATTTGCACAAGCTCAAAAATGGTAGCTGGGAGCAAGCATGGCCACCCCGATGACGGTCCCGAGCCGCGGTCCACAGTTCAAGGATTTTTATGTTGATAGCTATTTATGTACTACACCATGTTTATCCATGTGTGGTTCATTTACGTCTGTATCATGTTTTGATTTGGGTCACCTGAGAGCTGGGGTATAAAGGGAGCAAACGCTATCCTCCCGGTGCCAAGGATTATCCTTGCTACGTCAAGCTGTATGTTGGCTTCACTGGTCCAGAGATTCTAGGTCTGTCTATGGTGTGTCTCTAGAGTTCGCTCTTTTAGAGCCGGTTCACGTTCAGGAGCAGATCGCTTCACGGTTCGCAGGTTGGTTGCCTTGAGGATTCGGCGGCCAATCCCGTTGTTCTAAGTCACGTAAGTTTAGTTGTGCTAGCGCAGTGTTACGTTTGTTTGGTTCTTCCCTATCTCGCCTGGCTCCCTGGCTACCAACCAGCCTCAGGTGGCTTTCAGGTTTAGCCCATGTTAGTTTGTCACGTTTGTCTTGTTTATTGATTATCCCTTGTTCTTGCTGCGTTCTTGTGTTTTCCCCTGTTTTGTTTTAATAAATCTTGTATCGCACCGTCCCTGCCAGTGTTCACCTGTCATTGTCTAGCCTAGCCAGCATGACAATGGGGTGATGTCCATGAGTTCGGACAGATATTATTAATAAAAGTATTAAAAATACTCCAAAGATTTGTCATTATTAGCATGTCCAATTACTTTTGAGTCCCGAAAATGGAGGGACTACATATATATAAATTCTTAATGCTAATCTGCACATTTTTTATCAGTTTTTAGTTTTCTCCATGGTTTGAACCTTGTTCTGGATGAATATATATATATATATATATATATATATATATACATAGAGAGAGAGAGAGAGAGAGAGCACAGTGTTTTGTCAATGCAATGTCAGTATCACAGTCATTATTATTAACAATGCAGGCTGTAGTGTGAATCTCACTTTATATCAATATTCAATACAATTACACCTCTTCAGAGACCAAACTACAGCACGATCTGATTACACTATCTGTACTATTATTATCTATTAGCACATCAGTTCCAAAGCCATCTCAGAATGAACACCGGAACAACAGACATTTGCAGTTTAGGAGGTCTCAACACACGTGCATGCACACACGCACATACACACACACACACACACACACAGCAGATCATAGCCGCTTCTGAAGGTGCTCTAGAGTCTGTACTGGCCCCCTGAGTCTCTTGCCATCAGCCCCTCGTGAATGTCAAATGGTGTGTTTCATGTAAGCCAGACTGGCTCAGGAAAAGCATCAGCAGTGATCTGATGCAGCTCTAATCAAGAGAGAGAGAGGGAACATGTATGGAGTGTGTGTGTGTGTGTGTGTGTATGTGTATGTGTGTGTCAGGAAGAGGATTAAAAAGTAAAGATTGTTCTGTGGGTCTGCTTTACTTGTCAGGACAAGACACAGTCCACGACCCTACACACACACACACACACTCATACATACACACCCACAGAAAAGGTACACCCCTTCCAACAGGACAGGGGTGATGCAATCCACACATTTCCACCCTCATCTGAAATTGAACACCTTACCTAGAAACACACACACACACACGCACACACACACACTATATGTCCGTATGTTTGTGGACACCCCTTCTAATGAACACATTCATCGACTCTAAGTAGATAAATGTGTTACGCAGTTCTGCCAAGAGGTCTTGTACAAAGTTCCATAGTGCAGCAGCAGCGTTCCAGCCCATAGTGGGAAGGACAGACACGCCAGTCCCCCTATTACAGTCAGTGTACCATCAATATGCTTCTGAAGCTGCTATTTTACAGTAGATCTACTACATAAATGTTGCTTTAAGCATTTTAGTCATTGCCAGCTTAGTTTTCTTCAGAGAGCGATATTAGATACAGTCTAATCAGTGTAGCACCATCATTAGTTTGGGTGGGTGAGCTCGCCAGATTCACCAGCATTGTTCCAGCATTGTAGCTCTGACGTGTATTTATAAACACTGACATGACATTTCCATCCATTTAGTTTTGCGTTACTTGTGTTATTTTACACCTGGACTGTTTCAGACAGAGAAAGGTCGTAAATCGAAGTCCTCATTTGCTCCTATATGTAATAGTCTGAGAGCACGGTCAAGGTTCAGGGAAAGCAACTGCTGATTTCAGTGACAGGCAGCTAACAGAGGAAAAACTGTGGTGAACCGCAGTACCAAAAGACACACATAGATATGTACAATTTAAGGATGTTTAAGCTTTGCTGATCGCTTTTGCCAGACGATAAACATCACTAACTCTCATTTTCAGCAGCTCCTTTCCTTTCAGCGCTGTGCAGAAACAGAGCCATACTAAACCTGTTAGTCAGGCTAACATTGGTGCCACACCTGATTAGGCTGCCTGACAGCAGTCTGAATAAAACTGAATGGATTGAAGTCACTTAAAACAGCTAACATAACTCTTTACGTAATGTACACAGAAAATAAAGAAAAGCATGTAAAGAATTAATTATAATGTAATAAAGAAAGTATACAAACAGGTGAGGAGGTAACAGCAGATGCTAAGATAGTGGCTAACGGGCGGAAGTAAACAAACACTCTGAAAACGTACACATGCACACTTTATTAGGGGCTCCAGCTTATTCTAAAGTAGGCCGTAAGGGCATGTATTGATTTGTGGCCTTCAGGTCCCAGAAGGAATACTCAAACCCGGAGGAACAGAATCATATGTTTGATTTCTTTGCAAAAAAAAAAACGTTAACTGTACTCTTTATGGCAGATCTGTCGCTAATTAAACTTAACAACTCTGAATCTGTATTAATTACACAGATGTGCACACTGCATTTCTCCACTTTCTGCATTTTAAAGGTTCATTAAGGTGCAGTAGAATGCATTTACTGACTTATTATCTTACATTGTTTTTTGATGTGACTGACTTTAGTTTGCAGAAGCCATTTAACAAGCCTATTTTCCACCCTGTTATTTTGTCTCAGAATGAAACACACTGATTTTGAGGTCTCAGGAGGTCTCAGGAGACATTACCACACAAAACAACGCTAAGCTATGTCTTTATTGGCTGGATCATGGCACCGGCAAAACTTGCAGAAGCTGCATTTTATAGCATAGTTTTAATACTGCAACAAAAACACTACTTATTCCTGAATCTTACTGGATAATGCTGCTGTCCTCTCGTCGTGTCCTCTCTGTGCTGTTGGCAAGCTGAAAAGATTTTAGCTGGGTCACCTTTTAGCCTGGGCTCCACTGGAGATCTACTGGTTAAAAGCCAGTGTGTCTGGCGTGTGTTTAGCTCTAGTTTGGTTCAGCTGAAGTAGTCCAGATTGTTTTTGAGGAAGCCGATGATTGTCGTGTACTTCTGCACACACTGGCACAGGAAAACCTGCGGTCACGAGGCCTGGTTTATGAATTAACCCATAATACTGGAGGGGATGAGCTGCTCTCCAGTATCAACACCACCATATTCTCCTGAAGTCGCCAATCATGTTTTACAGAATCTCCAGCTTATTGACTATGGCTTTCTCTAGTGGGCTGGGCATGTGTAAACTCTGAGGGCTGTTACGAATTAGTTATAAGTTTAGCCTGTTTTAGAGCTCTTAGAAAAGAACATTTGTATGAAGATAAAGCAGTGTTTGAGGTTCTGAACTCTCATTATTCAACTGTGCTAAGATAAATGCAGTTTGACATTTTGCGGCTCCTTTAGTGCAATATTACAGCACTTTGAATGATGAACAGTTTGTTAAAAGCCCAGGATATTGTATGTGATGTGTTTGTTACACTGCATGTCATGAAGAAGTACGAAGGAGTCCTTGCTTTGGGAGAGGGCCTGAAGCTAGACAAAGTAGCGAGATTCCATTAAAGATAGCAGCAGAAAAAAGGCAATCGTGCCGTTCTTCCATCACACGCTGGTGCTCTGCGAGAAAGTCTGAGAAAGCGGATTTTCCAGGTCGCGCGCGCCACTGCTGTTGTGGGCAACAGTCACAGGTTAGTGCGTTTAAATAGGCTGCACAAAGCATGAGCAAGTCATGTGCCAAATGAGCCTCTGGAAGTGTGTGCGTATGTGTGTGTGCTTCCCTCTATAAGATTAGCGCGGCTAGCAGGACAGGGTCAAGCCCTGCTGTAGCTAATTGAAAAGCTGTAGAGAGCGAGTGCTAAGAGGCTAGATAAAGATCCTGTAGAAGAACATGACTAAGCTAAAGCTGTATTACACCTTTCTGACTGCCATCTGAGCAGGAGGCACGGCGACACTGCTAAAAAAGAGAAAACGTGTGAGTGTGTGTGTGTGTGTGTATGAAACTGGGAATAATCGCCTTTTCTGCTTATCTAGCCGTCCAGCCAGGAAGCAGCCAGGTTGACTGGCTAGACTTGTTGTAGGTCTAGAAAGTGGTGTGTGAGTGTGGAGTGTGTGCAGCTAGTTGAGGAACACACAAGTGATGAAAGGCATGAACAGCATGGCCTTTTTAAGCACACATCAGGCCTGTTATTAGCATTAGCATCTGTAGCTATATATATATATATATATATATATATATATATATATATATATATATATATATATATATATATATATATATATGGTGTGTATAGTGTCTATAGGTTGTATCTGAGGAAAGCTCACCAAACAGCAACAGCTGCCAAGATTGTCTCTTTCCTAATACTTGCATCTCCTTGCCTTAACAGCACTACCAGTCATGTCTGGTTTCAGTCCACTTAGCCAAATGTTCCACTAACTATGAGCTTCATGGCCAAGAAGAACACAACCCCAGCTACACTAAATGGGCAAAATTACTGGGACACCTGCTCATTTACTGTTTTGGCTGAAATTTTAAATTTGTTGGAATAACTGTCTCTACTGTCCAGGGAAGGTTTCCTACTAGATTTTTTGTAGCATTGCTGTGAGAATTTGATTGCAGCGATAAAAGCATTAGTGAGCTCAGGATGTTCTATACAGCACTGAAAAGTGGTTCTTTAAAACCCTCCTAATGGTTCTTCGATTTGTCTGGTTCAATACAGAATAGTCATCTTCACTAAAGAACCCTTGAGGAAGGGTGTGGATCAGGGCATCCCTGCAAAACTGTGTCAATTTTGGTAGATTTTTAGAAGACTGTCACTTTAACTGCAGCCCAGAGACCCCAGAAGGACTATGCAAATGTACTCCCCACAGGTGCTTGATAGATGAAATCCTACTACTATCTCCGTCTGGATGTCTGTGGTGACTTCATGGGGCCTTGGTTCTGGTCCATACGGGCTGCCGCAGCTGAAGGGGGAAGCAGGTTCTATCTGTAATTGTAAGGGTCAGAGCATCCGTCTCCCTCTAAGCGAGAGATCTGTTTAAAGACTGGCCTCGGGAATGGCTCTGTCCTCTGCCAATTACAAATGTATTCAGAAGGCTTGAGTGCACTTTGAAGGCCTTCTCCAGACTCCCGACAGTGCTGACACACGAGTCACACGTGTTTTGATGAATATTACTGTCTCTCTCACTCAATCAGTCACCCGCACACATACACACACATTCCTTTTTTTATTCAGAGATGCCTGTGTTTTTTTAAGAGCTTGGAGCACCTAGACGCATACACATGCATTCGGTTCACACACACTCCTCATTCTTGTCCCACGTGGGCCTGGTCTCTGCTTCTAGCTGCCACAGTATGCAGAAGGGTCAACCCCAAATGGAGAAACTTCAAACCGGCTAAATGCCCCATAGCAACCTCACTATGCACTGAAGCACAGAGGAGCAAGGGATTGGAGGACAGTACTGAGGGTTTAGCCACAGTTCTGAAGTCTCTGAAGCTCTGACTCCCTCTACTGAATGATGCCCCAGGCTAAAAGGGGCATCCTTCGGCCAGACTCCTGACCATGTCAGGCTGTGGTTGCCACTGGGATCTGAACTGTTGATCAGGCACTGACCAAATATTCAGAATTATTCATAACTCGAGTTAAAAATACGAGTTAAATTGCTACTGATATATACAAGGCTGCCTTTATTGTTGTATGCACTGTCATTTTGCAGTTCTTTCAGATCATTAGGCACTTATTATTGTATTGTTGAATCAGGGAATCGCAAAAACACTACATTTGCTTGATCCATGTTTGTCAGATCATCTAAATAAAATGTGTTTAATTGTTTAGCTTTCTCAAATCACAGAATTTACATATTAAATGAAAGTATAACAGCACTGAGAACTCACATTATTAGCAGGAACGACTGGATTTTCATTTCAATTTTAGATGTTTTCGTTCTTTCTTTTAGTAATTCAACAGCTTCACTGTTACACAACTTTTTAAACCCCTTTTCAAACTGAAAACACTGGAACCTGCATCCCAACATGGAATGATTACAAATACACTGTCTAAAGCCTGAGACGTTGCTTTATGAAAGTTCAAATACCAAGCCGCGATGCTTTGCCACCAGCAAAGGTCAGAGTCTGACAGAGCACAATTGGCCGTGCTCCCTTTTTGAGTGGGTAGAGGGCACTTTCTTCTTCTAGTGCGGTGGAGCCAGGTGCCTGACATGTTCCTCAGAGCGTGTTAGATGCCTGAGCAATGCTGCATTGTCAGAAGTTAGAAAAGAGGCTAGGTCCATACCTTCCTAGTATCGGAGGCATTGCTAGTGCTAGGGGGAGCTATGGACGGGTGGGTTAACTGGCAGTACCACATTAGTACCAAAAAGAAAAGGATTTAAATCTATTTAAAGCAGAATAACACACCAAACCAGTAATTAAGCTGCTTTAAACATGATGCCAGAGGCCAAACTAACAGAAAATACTGAAAAAGTATCAATCAGTATCAAATGCCTGACAAGTCAATCACTGTCCATGCTGAAAACCCTTCTACACAAGAAAACAAGTGCATGGAAAAAGAAGGTTTCCCCCCATATACCACAAGTTTACAATTTAGTGTTGAATTATTCTGTAACTCCCATTAATTAATAGTAATTATTAATATCTATATGCAGCTATTAGAGTGAGAACCTGAAGTGTGGGCTTACTTGCAGGTCCCTCAGGATTTAGAGGTTAAAACTGAAATGTGTCAGTATACAGATGTCAGCGGGCTGCTGTTCTAGATACAGCACTGCGTCTGGGAGGAGGTGATTACAGAGGTGATTATACAGTAAACAGCACATCAACAACAACAACAACATCAACAATCTCTTAGTGGCACTCAGTTCCTCAGATAGAGAGAGAGAGGGAGAGAGAGAGGGAGAAAGAGACAGAGAGGGAGGAAGAGGGAGTGAGTGTGTTGGATATGCTAATCTCTACTCTCTAGATCATTAACACACATCACCCTGGCAATTAAAAACCCGTTTATCTTAATTACTCAACTAATGATACGAGTCCCTGAGGACACACTCCCACAGAGGACACCCAGGAACAAACACTCGAATACACACACATAGACACATATATACAGTGTACATGCCTATATATGGAAAATGTTGGAGTAAACACACACACACACACACACACACACACACACAGACAGACAGAAATCATAAGAGCACTAATTTCTTTCCCTTGTTAGTTTGGCTTGTGCAGTGTTTTTCTTTCGGCCTGTAAATTATACATACATAGACAAATAATTATTTTTGTGTGTGTGTGTGTGTGTGTTATGCATGTTGAAACAATGATTTATTAATGCAATCAATATTGTACAACTTGCCAGTGTATTAAATAACAAGCAGTCTTTCAGCACTACTGATCAGTAACTTTTACCATCAGATGCTCTGCTTTGGGTCATTAGGTGGTCAACTCTGTCTGATCAGTGCTGATCAGAGGACGTTCCAGGAACCACCACCCCTTCCATATTCTGGACAAAGCATGCTCTATCACTCGAACCTAAAGTACTTCAGAATTTGAGAATAACTTGGGAATATTTTTTATGGCTAAATAATGAAAAATTATTTAACTTTTAAAAAATTTTATTTAACTATTTATTAAATATTTATTACATATTTCAGCATGAAATGTATTTTACTATTAGTTGAGTGTTTTAGTATGAATTATGTATTTCAGCATGAAATGTAGGTATTTTACTATGAATCAGGTATTTCAAAATGAATTGTAAGTATGAGTTGAGTATTTTAGTATGAATTACATATTTCAGCATGAAATGTAAGTATTTTACTATTAGTTGAGTGTTTTAGTATGAATTATGTATTTCAGCATGAAATGTAGGTATTTTACTATGAATCAGGTATTTCAAAATGAATTGTAAGTATTAGTTGAGTATTTTAGTATGAATTACATATTTCAGCATGAAATGTAAGTATTTTACTATGAATTAGGTATTTCAAAATGAATTGTAAGTATTAGTTGAGTATTTCAGTATGAAGTGTATTTTACTATGAATTGGGTATTTTAGTATGAATCGGGTATTTCTGCATAAAGTGTATTTTACTATAGAATAAGCATTTCAGTATGACTTGTAGGTTATCTCACTATGAATTGACTATTTTAATAGGTTTCAGTATGAACTGGGTATTTTAGCATGAATTGTATTTCACTATGAATTAAGCATTTCAGAATGGATTGTAGGCTCTTTTACGATGAGTTGATTATTTCAATATAAATTGAGTATATTAGTATATCTTAAGTATTTCTGTATGAAACCTTATCCTAATCCCATCTTTTTTATAGTTCAACCCTATTAATAGTCTTCTCCAATGTATTACTTTATACGTATATAGATTTAGCCTTGCCCTGTTCAAGCAAGCTGTCACTGTTGGGCCCTTGAGTAAGGCCTTTCAGCCTCCCTGCTCCCCAGAAGCTGAAGTAATGACACGTATGCTCACTGTCACTGTGTGTGTTTGATCATTAGTAATTGTGTGAGTGTGTGTGTGTTTACTGCACGGATGGGTTAAAGGCTGAGGCCCAACACAAATGATGAACATGGTTATCTTGCCTTCTTTTCCTTCTGTCTTGTTTCTATGTTACTAGTGTTGTTGTAGTGATTTCGATATGAGTTTTTTTTTTTTTTTAATAATTATAGTTTTTGAGTAATTCCAAAATATATGCATACATCAGTACAAATGCTGAATAATTCAGCATAAATTCAGTAAAAGAGTATTTCTGTTCAAAAAGTAATTCTTGTAAATCAGTATGAATTCTCAACAACTCCATATACCAAATGAGAAAACTGTGAGCCTATTCATACTGAAGGTCAGTAAGGATTGTTGATATCCAGTATGAATTACTGGATACTGGGCTAATTTCATTTTTTCAGTATCTGTTCTCAGCAGTACGTCAGTGTGAATTTGCAGTATTTCGCCACAAAGTACAAGGTAATTATTTTGTAAGAAATCTGAGCATTTCCATATGGATTATCTATATTTCAGTTTTAATTAAAGCCTTTTGTATGAATAGTAAAGTGTTTTCAATATAAATCGTGACAATTTCATTATGCAATATGTATTTCAGTATATATTCTGTGCTTTTCAGTACAAGTATGGTTACTTATGGTTACTGAGGTCTTCAGTTCCAAGCTTGCATAGAGCTGCGATGATTCCAGATGACCTGGAATCATCAGCTAGGTGATTGCACATCACAGGGAAGAGCAGGAATCACCACAAGGCCTTTGAAAGCTACATCAGTGACACTAATGCAATTGATTTTGCCATTAGACATGATCGTGTTTGCGGAAATTGAGATGCTACGCCTTCAGTATGAAACAATCGCAGCCCTAATGGTCTGTCATTCTCTCTCTCTCTCTCTCTCTCTCTCTCGCTCTCGCTCTCGCTCTCGCTCTCGCTCTCTCTCTCTCTCTCTCTCTCTCTCAACACCCCCACTCTTCTATTCTAGCCCTTTATCCCAGTTTTTCTCTACATTCCTCCTTTAGCAATGTGAGTGTAGTAGTGGGAAAGCTCCTTTGACACGTTCCCACCCACGGCCAGAGAGAAACTCAAAGAAACGGACACAAGACACACACTTTTTCTCTGTCCACACACACACACACACACCCAAATAGATCTTTACAGTCACTGAGAACGGAGGTCTCAAAGGCCCAACTTTCAATTCAAGCCTATCACACACAACACATGGTCAAATCTCTTTCTTTCTCTCTCTCTCTCTGTCCTCCCTCACTCCTTCCTCTTGCACTTTTCCCTATGCCTCTCCCTCTCCTCTCTGAATCTGCCTCATGCTGATAGCAATGAAAGTGATCTGTGGAGGATGCACACGCACACAAACACACACATATGGACGCAGCTGCACTGTGGGTGTTTAGAGTTGCTGCTACTGTCATATGCTCATATACAGACTTAGCAAGCAGGCAGTTCCAAATCCTGACTGTATACTACACCCGCACACAAAACATCACAGACCAGACTCGCGGCCAGATGTACATGAGAAGGCACAGTGCTAAATGTGACCTGATGAGTTCACAATATGAGTTTGCCATGCATCTAAAATTAAGGTTCAAAGGCTGTAGTTACTTACGCAAACTCTGCATAAGACCAACAGTGATAGGTAAGACAGTAGTTAAATTTAGTCAGTTATATATACACTTTAGTACAATTCTGATGGATTCTGGGAAAAAGTAATGCTGTTCAGAACACGAAACATCATTACACCAGCTTAATTTGAAGTTCAAAGCACAATATGACACTGCTTTTACTTACTAGTGGTTTAGCGTCTCATTTTGATAGCTCACTGTGAGCTTTGACAAGAAAACCTACAAACTCCACCCTAACAGAGGTCCAGATAACATGCCCATGTGGGGCTTGTAAGGCCTTGTTTTCACTGCAGGGTTCAAAGGTTCAGAGAATGAAGGGTAACCATTCTGGTGACTTTTCCACGCAGACATGGTTCAACATGGAACGCTCTGAAGCCACAGAATCGTTCGGTGGGAGAGCTTAATTATGTGTGGTTTTGGTTATTAACTCCATATTTGTCACCTTTGTGCTGCAAGATCCTGGATCTTTATATTCCCAGTATAGAAAATAGCAGAGAGGCTGTATCTAATAATTACAAGAACAGCTGTTCCAGTTTAGCGCTCTTTATTACTGTGGCGACAAGTACACTTTAGTGCACTGTAGTATAATAATAAAGTTTAGAATATCTGAGACGGCCACTAGTCAGCTGGTGCTAACGGAGCCATGTTAATGCCTCGTCCAACACTGCTACCACAGCATTATCAAGGCCAGCTAGCACCATGCTAATGTCACTACTGTAGCGGACCATACTAATGAAATGTTGGACGAGGCGATCATCGTCCAAACGGCTGACTGGCCCGTCCAATATCAGTACCATGGTGTTAGCAAGGCCTGGCTCACTTAGTGGAAGCTACCATCACCTTTGCAAGGCTATAACTTAAAAGTGAATTGCAGGATCTCTGTATTAAACGCTGATGCATAACAGCTGTGCTGGAGTGATTTCTAAACAACTGCAAATTCCAAGATCATCGCTTCAAACTATTGTACATTATTATAAGCTTGAGCCAAACTGCCCCCCTCATCTGAGAGGAAATTGATTTGTATGGTCAGGAACAACCCAACAACCACCAAGGCACATGCTTACCACAAACTAAAAGCTGCTGGAACACCAGTGTCACAGCGTATAGACATTTTACAGTTTTACAGGACCATGAACTGAGAGGCTGCTGTCCAAGAAAGAAGTCTCAGCTTCAAAATAAACACTTTCACAACCTTCAGGCTCGGCTAAAGTTTGTTAATGACCCACATGGACAAACAAAAACCTTCTGGAGAAAGGTTTTATAAGACGTAATGACATCAAAAAAGGTAAACTGTACCACCTGTTAAGCATGGTGGTGGGAGCATCAAATATGGGTCTGTTTTGTTGCCAGTGGAACTGCTACATTGCGCACTGCAAGTGAACGGACTAATGGAGAAGGAGGACTACAGCAGAATTCCTCTGCATAACTTCAAACAGCTAGACGGTTGAAAACTGGACTCAATTGGGTTGTCCAACAGGACAATGACCCCAAACACACACCAAATGTGGGTGCCGACCTCAACCCTATCGAAAATATGTGAATTTTCCTTAAACCAAGACATTTAATATATCTCCACTAGTATTCTGCCAGAAGCTTGTTTCTAGTCAATGTGCAACTTACTAAGGGATATTTACCCTATTTATTAGGTGTGCTATATGTTTATTTTTGACCCTCTATGTATAGTTTTGACCCTGTGTTGATTTCAGAAAACCCACTTAAGCTTGTACGGCAATTTCATATAGATCAAAACTGGCCTTCCGGTAGAATGTGTTCAATTGGTTGCTGAAACCTTGCGTAGAAGGACTAGTACATCTGAGTTTGTGTGTGTGTGTGTGTGCAATTGGATGTGTGCTTGTTTTGAAACATAATGATGCGTGGCCACTGTTGTCCTTGAAGGTGGACATTTGTGGACACACCACACATTTCAAATTCCTCACTCTGACTAGCAGTCTGTGTGAAAAATAATACAGAGTGGACAGATTGAGCGATAGAGAGCACAGATGAATTATGTGCTACCTGACGGAAGTAACAAATAGAAATGAAAGATGAAAGTTGAAATTGCAATATCTGGATGTACTGGACTTATTCTGGAAGTAATAGCTCATTGCAGCAGTTAACCCTGTCCTACCGACCATAGTGTCAGCGACACACTTCGCCCCAGAGCAGAGCAGGGCACAGATAAAGCCACTGAGCTCCAATTGCTGCTGGCTTCTTCGGCGTAAGGCCGTTTAAAAATGAGGCGTGGAGTATTAGATATGTCATTTAATTATAATTATAATAAGTGCCAGCCTGAAATCACAGTTACAGAGAAAGCTGGAATACGTTCAGTGAATGAATGGCGCTCATATTCACTATAAAAGGTCACCTAGCACATAGGTGTGTCACTGTACGTTCCAGTCTGGTTTGCATCCATTCTGCTCCAGCTGTGCTTTGCCCTTTTCTCACCCTGCAGAGCTAATTCTAACACACCTAATCCAGCTAATCAACGGCCGAACATTACAGCGAGGTGTGCAGAGTTAGGCTTGGAACTGAACTTCATAGTAAGGTGGGGTTTTCAGGAGCAGGGTTAGGCGGTGCTGATCTGCTGTATTAGAATGAAAAGTAATATCCTGGTGCCATCACTTCCACTAATGCAGCCTCCATTTCTCCAGGGGGTCAAAGATTAATCATTCATTCAGACTTTTACAGATTGTATCAGAATGTTCTACTAATGTAATTCAAAAATGTTCAGGGTCAAACCGCCTTTAAGGAATACTCCAGCGCTTTGCAGCCCATTCTGTAGCATTATGATCAGCTATCACAGATGATATCTATGCATTTCGCTGCACTTAGCAGTAAAACGTGTTGGCTTGAGACTCGCTTCTAATGCAAGCTGTCGAAATCCATGTGCAGGGCAACTGAAGGCATGATATAGATGGAAGATTGGAATTTATTTGGGGAAAAAAAAATTACAATGGGGTCCAAAAGTCAGTTCATCTTTAAAACCTGAACATGAATTTCAGAATTTATTTGGTGGCGTATTCCTCTTCTGCTTTAATCACAGCTTGTATTTGAGCTGCATGGCCTCAGACCACTATATCAGATTCACCTGTAGGTCGAATCTTGAAACGCCTTATGTTTCCAGGCTATGCAAGTACATGCATTTTACACGTTGGACAGCGGCATTGCATTTCTGACATTACAACATTTATTTGTGGTCCCAGTAGTAACTATGAGATACTAGGCCTAATTACACACCATATAGTAACACATCTGTATATACCAGTAAACAACAATAAGGAGAAGAAAAAAACTTAACTTTGTCATTTAAAGTGATAACAGCCCTAATAAACAGTAATTTTGCTTTGTATCATTTATATAAATATTAATAATATGCATAAATAAATTTGCAATGTGGCTAGGACAAACCAAACGCTCGCAGATGTAAAAAAGAAGGAGAGTCTTTAATAACTAAAGGGCAATCTAAAGGCAGAGTAAAAGAGTACCATAAGCAGAGACAAGGGCAAGGCAAAACTGTAGTAAAAAAAAACAGACGGGTCAAGGCAAACAGATGAAAAGGGCAAAACAAAAAGAGGGAAACTGAAAGATGAAAACCTGAGAATACGACGGCAATAGTTCACAACAATACAAACAAACAGAAAACAAGGATGAATACACAAGCAGAAGTCGGAGGAGAATCATGGGTAGCGTAGTGAACGTGGAAGTGTGACAAAATGTTACAACATGGATTATTAAACAATTAACTACTGATTTCTAATTCTAGAAATATAATCTTAAAAAATCTGTTGCCATGTGGGGTATTTATCTATTTATTTATTTACACACAGTCAATAAACTATTAAACTTTGTGGAGTACATGCAATTCCTAAACATTACTTAGTAAATGTCTACATTCTTAAAATCTTTTCTTAAAATTTTAATTGCTACTGATTTGCCTCCAGCTCATTGTGTTCTATTCCAGCAGTCACAGCAGAAGTACGATCTTATAAAAATAACAACAACAGACCTTCTGATGGTTATATGTACCAAACATACTACCTTTTTTTAGCCTCTGAGATTTCTGAGGTGCTTAAAATTGTTTACTGTGGTCACATTATAATAATATATACAATATATGAATTGACATTTATAATCAGCCTTTCAGTAAAGGCTTGCACCTAAAAATGTGTTTATAAAAAAATGCTAATCTAGTTGCTACCTCAAACGGCTTTAGCCAATGTTCAATGCAATTATTGACTGGAAGTAGCACAATGATTGTGCTAAAAGGAAACAAAAAAGAGATTACACAAGAACATGCATAATAACTGATAATGCTGTGCACAGAAATGGTGTGCACCTGAGGTAGGACTGTCCAAAGTGCTGAGCATGTTTCATTTAGCTGACTTTAATCTAATTCAATTTTGTGGTTCAGTAAACTGAAACTGTTTTAGTCCAAATACAAACATTTAGAGCCTATTATTAATTTCAAGTACACTCTGAGGAAAAAGGGTTTAATAGAGGGTATGCATGTGATGTAACAGGTGGCGCAAATCACTGTGGCCACGCCCACTGAGCGGCAGCATTAGCGTTCAGACTGAATGGCGCTAAAACATGAAAACATCAAAAATGAAGAGCTGTTGTGTCATGTGTTTAGGGTGTAAAACACAGAAAGGTGTTTGGGGTGTGGTTAGTGTGGTCTTTCACACTGTATTTCTGCATATTTGAGAAGCATGCAAAAGCTTCTCAAAAGTGTGAACTTTGAGAAAGGCAGATTTTTCCAGTCTGAGGATTACCACCAAAGCTCATGAGTGAGAATGCAGGTGGATTACAACTTTCTGCAGTGAACCTCCTTGTCTTCACTTGAGGAACTACTGGTTTGAAAAAACAATCACAGGATATAACAGGCAGGATGCCAGTTTTAGGACTGATTGAGAAAAGGCAGAGTAGGAAATGGTCAATGCCAGGAAGTCATCATTGCCAGAGGAGCCTCCATGTCTTCCAGAAATGAGTTAGGAAGGCATTCTGGCTCTGTGATCTCACTGACCTGATACGATGGTGTATCCAATTCCACGTGGTCGACCCAAGTCTTGATCAATCGCTCGGATCTTTCGCACCTCATAGCCCTGTGCACAAACACGGACACACACACATTCATTGAATAAGAAACAGATAACACTCCAACAGATACACAAATACATCAACGCATTCATTAAAACAGACTAACACCATGTGAAGGCCACACTCTGCCTATAGACACAGATAACTACTATTATGCACTGTATTTAAAAGACATTCTTTATCTGGTTACATCGAGTATCATGGCATCCTAACATTGCACCTGTAGATGAAAAGAATGTCATAGTGCATTCATGGAGAATCTAAATCAGATAGAAAGTGCAACCATGCAGTGAGATTCCCTGTATATCTGGATGCCTTTTCTTACATTTTTTCCCATGTTACTGTGTTATTGCTTTTTTCTGTTATTTATATTGTGTATATATTGGTAATTTATCTGTGTATATATTGGTAATTTATTGGTAATTAATCTTGCTATCCCTTTTCTGCTGAGAATTTCCCCACTGTGGGACTAATAAAGGATTATCTTATCTTACCTTGTGTTACTAATAACTTTAATACATGACAAGTTGATATTGTTTGTTTATCAAATATTTTGATTTAGATTTCTTCCCCCGTTGTTTCAAAGCCTGTGGCTCTGTCTAGGGCACAGGTCGCCAACAAATGGTCTCCAGCCAATGCGGTCCTGAGCCACTGGTTCCAGCTATCCCGAGATGTAGCCTGTCCATTTCACGTCTACCTCCAGGTCACAGCGCCATGCATTCCATGGGTTACCCCTCTTCCTTCTCCCCTGTGGGTTCTAGGTAAGAGCTTGCGATGGCCTACCCATCACCAGTGTCTTCGGAGAATATCTTCATCAGCTGGCTGCTGTCTTCTTCTCAACTCTGCCATTGCCGGCCTTAAGCACGTTATGTGAGAGGAGGAGGGTCGCGACTGTACTGCTACAGATATGCCAACAAGTGCATCAGTTTGTTTAATATATTTTACCAAAAAAACATCCGCTTCTGTTCTTGGCACCCAATCAGGCACTGAGTGTTGGTTGTCACTGTCAATTTTGAATGGCAGTTACTAAGCTAAACTTTTTCCTTGATAATAATCTCACTGTTATTATCTTCTCCTCAGAACATATTGTGGATAAGTTATGTAGTTAAATATCTGATGTGTTTATCATTTGATGAGGTTTTTATTGATTTAAATAAAATAAGGGTTCATTAAGTAAGGATCTGTAAGAATCTGAACTAAACTTAGCACAAAAAGTAAGGATACTTGTGTTTGGTAGATTATTTCTTTCTGCTTCTTGACAAAAAAATCGTATATCGTTGGAAGGCCTGTTAATATGCCTTTTAAATGGTGTCACATTTGTAAGGAACATGCATTGTGGGATGAGCAGCAGAGCTAAGAGAAAGTATGTGGGTTGTGCCCATGAAAAAATAGCCAAATCCTCTCTGCCAATGCCAAACAGCTTATTCTGCCATTGACCCATTTGGTGTTTGGTGGACTGGATGATTGAAGTTTTTAACAACAAGACATATGGGCAATTTAACAATTTATTTATTTGACAAACAGGAGCCTCAGTAGCGTGTGGAATAACCATACACAGCCACAACAGCCTGGCACCTCCTCTTCACGCTGGACACCACCCTGGGGTGGGATCCCATTCTTCAGCCAGCATTTTTGTTGCAAGTCAGCCAACGTGGTTGTGTTGGTCAATCTGGCACGAACAGCAGCGCCCAAGCTGATCCCACAAGTGTTCAATGGGGTTGAGGTCAGGACTGCTGGCAGGCCATTCCATCCTCTCCACTCCTAAATCCTGGAGGTAGTCTCTGATGAACCCCACTCTGTGGGGGCGAGCGTCGTCATCTTGGAGGATAGAGTTCAGTCCCAGACCATGGAGATATGGGATTGCCACTGGTTGCAGAATTTCATCTCGATATCTCACTGCATTGAGATTAAGCCTCCAATAATGAAATGCCTCGTTTTTCCAGTGAGGGAGATGATGCCGCCCCACATTATCACACTGCCTCCACCAAAAGATGTTACTCTTTCGGTGCAGCAATCAGCATAGCGTTCTCTGGGCCTTCTCCACACTTTGACCCTGCGATCCAGCAGCCATAGGCAGAATCTGAAATCATGACTAAATAATGTTCCTCCACACGTTCAGGTTCCAGTGCACGTGTTACTGACTCCAGCGCAACTGGGCCTGATATCCCCCTGTTATATGGACCTTGGCCTTCAATTTGGAGATGTTACTAGGGCTTACTCCAAATAATGCCGCAACTTGGTTTTGAAGAACACCAGCTTTTAGTTGCCCTATCGCACAAGCCCAATCCAGATCAGCCAAACATGGCATCCCGATTCTTTGAGCAGACACCTACTGACCACTGTAGCAGGGCCCATGCTCACAGGTGCTTCCAGGCACCACATATTCAGCTCTACTGCTCATCCCACAAATGCATTCACACCAATTAAAAGGAAAATTAACAAGCTTCAACGGAATAAGATTTATTGCCAAGAAGCATTGTTACAGCAAAGAAATAATCTACCAATCTAAGTTTACATGAATGCTTTTTAATCCTGTAAAAAGTTAATGATTACAAATCCAATTCTGGGAAACCACCAAATTGTAATCCTTAAGGTCCAAGCCTGAGCACCCTTTTCACACATGCAAACTTTTAACACCATTAAAACAGAGCGTAATGCAATCAGGCGTCCCTTGTAATAGGTCCTGGAACAATAGATTCTGAAAATAAAAGCCCATCATTTCAGTAAAATTTTACTGTAACAGAGAGAAACAGAAAGGGGAAAGCTGACATTTAGTGCCACAATGACTAATTGAAGCTTTCTTTCAGGCTCGACACTAGAGTATATGTATAAAAAAAATGAACAAAACTATCAAACCAAAGAGGCAAACCCAAACTGGTAATTCTATTTCACTCTGTAGGAACGTTAGTTCAGTCAAGAAACAGTTAAATAATGTCGCTTACAGGGGATGCTAAGTGCTACTTATAAGCATTGTGTAAAAGTTCCGTCCATTTATCCTTTTATGATTAGCTGTGTTGGTATATTTGATTGATTCACTCTTTTCAGTACCTGAGTAAAAAAGAAAAGAAAGGTTTTTAGAGCTACACTTTTGACACCTGAAATTGTAGTTAGAACTGAAATACAGCCCAAGAACATTCTGTCTGTATCCAGCCTGAACCTGATCTACATCACTAACTAAAACGATTCCAATCTCATCAATTCTACCTAGGGCTGCACAATATATATATATATATATATATATATATATATATATATATATATATATACACACACACATTATTTGTATTGTGATATATATTCTAATATACAATACTGGATTTTTCACCAAATTCCGCCAGAAGTCATTGATCCAACATGGCATACATATTAATAATGCTCTCTGTGTATACAGTATTGGAGTGAAGTAAATGATGTTGGGCAGGAAAAATCTGACTCTGGTAGAAAATGAGAACAGTGCACATTTCCTTTTGTATCGAGCAGCAAAACATTGAGTAAAAAATTTAAACTTTGAAATTGCAGAATTCCACCGCATTAGTAAAAGCTCGAAATATCGGCTATGCGGTTAAAACTCGGACAGAGTTGGGTGTTTTAGCAGAACACCCCACAAGACCTGGCTGATGTTTTGGAGATGTTCTAGCCATCAAAATTTGGTCCTTGTCAAAGTGTCTCTTGTTCTCACGCTTGTCCATTTTTCCTGCTTACATAGATCACCTTCGAGAGCTGACTCCCATCCCTTGAGAGGTGCCAGTACAACCAGACAATCCATGCAACTCACTTTATTTAGTGGTTTTAATGTTATGGTTGACTTTTGACGGGTCGGTTCAACCATCCCTGTGCTCAGTCCAGGCTTACCCCTTGTCAGATTTCGTAAAAAAGTGTTTCATAAAAAAAAGTGTTTCACGTTCCTGTTTCAAATTCTCAGGTTCAGAGTGTGTGTGTGTGTGTTACAAAGACAGAGAAACAATCATTTAAAAAGGCTTTGATTGTCTCTTCTAAATGGGACTAAACTGGTGACCTGTCTCAGTCTGTGTGTGTAGCAGCATGTCTGTCTGCCATTGATCCTGCTAATAGTGCTCGAGTCCTGTTTATGCTTCATTTCATCCCAGCACATTCTACTGCCATTCCCCAATTACAATCCAATCAATTACAGACTCCTTACTGAGCGAGACAGCGAGAGAGAGACAGAGAGCGCGAGAGAGGGAAGGAAGGGGAAGTGATAGAGGGGGAATAAGTGGGAGAGAAAGCTTGGGGATGCGAAACGACGCTGAAATGATTTGAGAGTCATTCTCCCGCTGTCCACACAAGCGCAATGCTCAGTCAGCCAAATACTCATCTTCTCTCCCGTCCCTCTCTGTCTCTCTCTCTCTCTTTTTCTCTCCATAGCCCTCCCCTCCTCACAACCGCTTCTTGCTCCTCTTTTCTCCACCGATTCTGATCTGACAGCCAAATTGTGTTTGGTCCTAAAAGGCTTTAAATGTCAACCTGACGACACGCTCCTACCTCTCCATGCACTCGCTCTTTGTTCAAATGCTGCACATTTGGTAGACTTTTGTGACTGTGTGTGTGTGTATACATGATGACACTTGCTCTGTGTGCACCTAATGCCATGTACTAACTCATGGCACTTTCAAAGTGGTCCGATAGCTGTGCTGTTTACTGTGCTGTTCACACTACTGTAGTGTATTTATTGGCTATACAGATGTTCATAGGCCTGAAGGAATGGTATGGAGTTGAGGAATGATATGGTAAGCCACACGGGGTAGATGTGGAAAAGAAAGGGGGCCCTGTTTCCTGACCAAATGTGAAAACTATACATGAATCGAACGAACATAAGATGCTGTTTAGATTTGGACATCCCTTTGAGTGTACATGACATAGATTTAAACATGGTCCAGATGTGTCTGTGGACCACGTATATAATGGTGGGGGCTGATGAGTGTTCCTTATGGATGAAATGCAAACATTCTGCATATGGGAACAATCCAACAGAATATGACATGTAGTAGGGTATAAAAACTCAAGGCATTCCTATGTAGAAGAGAGAGAGATCGAGGCGCACTCAGAATTGGCAGACTCTCTCCACACTGTACTTTTGATTGGAATAAAATATTTCATTGTTACAACTAAAGACGGTGGTTACACTCTCCTTTTTAAATAAGAAGTCCATCTCCAGAGGAAGACCAACCGAGACGACACTACTCTACTTGTTGTCTTGCAATCAGGAATCTTTAAGCGGTTGTGGCTCGAAAACACTACATGACTGATCAGAGACAGGGGGTCTCAGATGACAAGCTCTTCCACCAGGAGGAATCTCCAACTAGTCGGTCTCTGTCCACACTATGTACATATATGCAGCCATGCTTGCTTAATGATGTGCAACTCATGTGCAACTAGGTTTTTACCCTCAACCCGTATCAGTGCTCTCACTAGCTGTAGCTCTTTGCTGCACCTACTGCCAGTCACAACTGCGTCCTAACACTTTTCACACTGCTCGAGTTGGACTTGGCTCAGATGTTAGGCCTGCTAGATAGCTTTTTTTGGTGTCTGTGAGGCTTTAGTGAGATCTGGGATTGCGTCTTTCAACAGCCCACAAATAGAGATTGAACCTAAGCCTGGTCTTTTGATTAAGTGAGGACAGTCTGTGTTCTGGACTACAACGCCTGTATCAGGCATGAGCAATGAACTGTGATCTGGGGCTTCTGACGACGATCAAAAATTGTCGGAGTAAAAAATCTGGGCTAACAATCGTGTGGTGTGAATTTTGCATACAGTATACAGACAAAAGTATTGGGACATCTGCTTTTTTGTTGTTTCTTCTAAAATTAATGGTTTAAAAAAAGTTTATCCTTCTTTTATTGGAGTAACTGACTAGACTGAGACTGAGAGAAGACTTTCTACTAGATTTTGGAGCACTTTGAGGTCAAGATGATGGAGGAACACCACCCCACCTCATCCCCAACTCACCTTATCCATTGAATACTGGATTGAGCAGCGTCATAATTCAAGAGAAAACAGTTAGCTCCACAGCTCAATTCTGGGGGGCTTTATATCCTCACTCTAGTCCTCGTTCGACATCAGGCAGCATGTTGCCAATAGATTAATGTTTATCCTAGCATGTGTACATCTGTGTCAGCAATGGATGCAACTTAGAGCACTCATAAGAAGAGGGGTCTGCAAACATTTGGACATTTAGTGTAACAACGGTTGTTTGTGAGGCTCAGCAAGCATTAGAGAGAAACTGGGCGTGCTCCAAATGCCATGTGTATAAAATTCAGCAGCATGAGTACAAGTACAATTAGAAATTCTTTGCAAGAAGTGATGTGGTTAACTGCATTTATAAGGGTAGATTTATGGTCCCTTTACTTGTTTTTAAAGCTCTAAAAGGCTGAGCACCTTGTTAACTGCTTTAACATATGATCCTTGGTTCACAGGTTCTGTCTTTCTGTAAACTGTAAACTACAGGGAAAGTGGGGAGGTATTTTTTACTTTTCGTACAGAAAGGAGGCCATATTAAAAAAAAAAAATGTTTACCTGAATTTTCCTCCCCTCCGGCCAACTACCCAACCCACTCGTTAACACTCCCCCCTCATCACTTGCAATGCTCACAGCACTAGATAGGTAAAGCCTAGCACCTGCTTCCACTGTTACACTTGCAGTCAAGCCGCTGCCTCTTTTCAAACTGCCGCTAATGCAGAATCAGTGGGCAGCCAATGTGCTCGGAGGAAAGCACCCTGTCTCTAGCACTGATACATCAGCTAACAGACACCTGTGCTGGCCAACATTACACTGGGAGCGATGTGGGGAGGGAGAACCACCAAGGCTAATTGTGCTCTCTCAGGCTCTGGTTGCTGATAGCAAGCAGCATGACCTCTGATTCGAACTAGCGATCTACTTTCTACATTTTTTAAATTGTTGTCCTCAATCAGAGGAAGAAGGACAGAAAGAGAGCGAGGGAAAGAGAGAGAGAGAAAACAAGAGAGAGATGTATACAAGATAGATGCTGATTGCACCCACTGACCTTCTCATTCTGTGTGTGTGTGTGTGTGTGTGTACAATTTCACACAAGAGAAGACAATAAGAGAGAAAGGAGTGATGCTGTGAGAGGTGACCTGCGCTGGCTCTACTTGTTTGCTCTCCGTTTGCGTGTAAGTGTCGTCAGCCTTGAGCACTGTGGACATCCATTCAGTCACTTAACCCACGGCCCGTCTCCCAAACTGACAAACGCTCTGTCTGTGTAAGCACTTAAGAAGGCTCCGTCTGCGTATGTGTGTGTGTGACAGAAAGATAAGGTGTAAGCATTATGTGAGATAAGTGTTTGTGGGGAAGTGTGAGCTCGGCTTTTGTATATTCTGACACAAATGCTGTCTCTGCAATACATGTATGGAGTCTGCTACTCTCTCAAACACATACTTTGTAATTGCACTCCAACTGCCCACTTAATGAGGTCCACCTGCAGCTGTGGACGGAAGTTGCCGGGCATACGCTCAGCATGGACATGAATGTGCCTTGGGCTTGGGCTTATTGGGCTTTCAATCATTTATTTATATATTTTTCTGGGGCAAAAAGAAGTCAAAATAACAGCCACACCAGATGTCCAAAGAAAAACTATATGTATATAAATATGTATATAAATCCATTCGCTTAATTTAAGTTGCACCCATTGCTGACACAGATGTGGACCCTGTAGAGAAGTACTATCAATAGAAAAGGACACTCTCTTGAGCAGATAAACATAAACCTGTTGGCACCATGCCTAACACCAGGTGTGAGCTAGAGGGGTATAAATCCCATAGTTGCATTGAGCTGTGGATCATCAGACATCCTGACCTCATTAATGCTCTTGTTGCTGAATGCAAACAAAATCTAATAGAAAGCCAGTAGAGACAGTTACTCCAACAAACGCAGGATAAATGCTTTTTAAATACCTTTGATCTCGGAAAACACAGTAAAGAAGCAGGTGTCCCAATAATTTTGTCCATATTGTGTATAATAGGGAAATACATCTGCAGAACCCAAGACCATCAGTTCAAACAACTGTCCACAAGTACAAGTTATTATTAGGAGGTGATGCTACGTTGACAAGGTCCAGAAGAGGATCCAAACGGTCAGCTGAGAGTAAATTGATGCAGATGATCAGGAACAACTCAAGAACCACCAAGGCACAGGTTTGACATGAACTGGAACACCAGTGTCACCATCTACAGTCAAGCGAGTTTCACATTCCCGTGGACCGGAAGCTACCGTCCAAGAAAGAAGCCCCTGTTCATCAACACCTTCAAGCTTACAGCTAACTACATGGACAAAGAGTAATACTTCTGGGCGAAAGTTATAGGTTAGCTGAGACAAAGAAGAAGTGTGCTAATATGGACCATGCACTGGGAGACTAGACGGGGAGGCGAACTCAGAAGACTTTTGAGCTGGAGTTCGGGGTGGCTTCCTGATAGGTGGGATAAGCCGAGCTCCAACATAGCTGAAATGAGCCATGGAGAAGAAGGGAGGAGATGGGGTGGACGTGAGTGCCAAGCTGATCGTCATGAAGGTGAAGTGAGAGTGGAGGGGATATATAGGGCTGAAGAGAAGGAGTTCAGGATGTGGGATCTCCCCACTTTTAGCCACAATGAGGCATTCAACCCCAAGAACCCTTTACCATCCGTTAAGCATGGCGCTTGGAGCATCATGGATAGAATTCTTCAGCATAACCTCAAACCATCAGCTAGACGGTTGAAACTTGGGTGTTCCAACAGGACAATGACACCAAAGACACAACAGAGGTGGTTGTGGAAAGGATAAGGCAGGCTAACATTACGTTTTGGGAATGGTCATCCCAAAGTCCAGACCTTAACCCATTAAAATATGTGGATTAAATGAGGCAGTGTCAGGAGAACAACACATTTAACAGAACTCAAATATAGCCATCAAATATCCAACCGGAATTCTGGAACTCTGTTTCTTGATGGCTACCAAAAGCATCTTGTCAAGGTGCAACCAAAAGAAACATGTTAAGGGTCATAAGGGAGCATGCTGTATGTGTGTATTAATGTTTTGACCCTGTGTTGATTTCAAAAAGCCCAATATTGCCATGATGTGTGGGTGTAAAGTTCCAACCACAACTGTACCTTATAGATC
The DNA here is from genome assembly GCF_030463535.1 of Salminus brasiliensis. Taxonomy (NCBI): domain Eukaryota; kingdom Metazoa; phylum Chordata; class Actinopteri; order Characiformes; family Bryconidae; genus Salminus; species Salminus brasiliensis. Next base: position 5,550,597 of record NC_132881.1, on the reverse strand, counting down.
TCATATATAGGTGTAAAAAAGCTATGGCGATATTTGGATGGTGGACTGTCCCAAGCCCCGCAGTGCTACTGGCAGGGTAGTCACACGGTGGTGCTGCTGAAGGTTTCATTACACACATCAGTGCTAGGCTGACAGTGGTCCCACCACCTAAAAATACCCAGCCAAAAGTGGCTCGGTGGTCAGAAACTGACCACTGATGAAGATCTGCGGGACGGATAACACCAACTGTGCATTAGCAGATGGGCTGCAGTCTGTAACTGTGTAGCAGAAAGGTAGATTTGGAACCAGACCCATAATAAAGTGTCCTGTGAGTGTTTAACAGGAGATATAAGGTCAGTTCCAGAACTCACATTAAAGATGTGGATTAAAGCGAGGAGGATATGGCCTCCCATATTGTTTATTCTTGGTAGTATATAGTTTGTTACCCCATCACAGAAAGAAGTCCAAGTACTAGACAGAACCAGCAGGCATGAAAGAGCAGTCCTGCTGCCATCTCTAGCTCTAGTTTTCTGTCTCTCTCTCTCTCTCTCGCTCTGACCTTGATGGTGTTGATAGATCAGACAGTCACCATCCCTCACCACTGTCACACACTGTTAATATTCATGCAAATAGAATTTCTGACATTTCAGCACTGAAAAGAGTCAGAGACTGCATGTGTGTCTGTGTGTGTGGCTAAGAACTCCACACAAGACCACGCAAGACCACAGGCACAGTTGCAAGGCTGCTGGTGCCTTTGAGCAGAGCATCGCCTGTGGTCAGTCAGGCCTTCTCTTCTGCACTGGACTTCGAGTTAGAAACACACAGAATTAAACTACACCCTGGTCCACTCTCCTTCCCCTTGTGGGCAATGGCCTTGCATCAGTGCCTTTTATACATAGACATACAGACAAAAGTATTGGGACACTTGCTCACTGATTGTTTCTTCTGAAATCAATGGTATTAAAAAGCGTTCATCCCGCTTTTGTTGGAGTAACTGTCTATCTACTGTCCAGGAGAGAAGGCTTTCCACTACATACTGAAGCATTGCTGTGATGACTAGATTGAATTTAGCCACCAAGGCATTAGTGAGGTCAGGGTGTTTGATGATAACCACCCCACCTCATCCCTAACTCTCCAGCTCATGCCAAAGTATTGGATGGGCCACCATCATCACCTGTTCAGTCCTGACACTAATCGAAGATTGACCATCCGGGTCTCCTGCTACAACAACGGACTTATGTGGTGGTAGGGTGACTATTTATTAGTTATTTGTAAGTAGGTTTGACCAAAGGAGGATGGGTCCTCCCTTATGAGTCTCGGTTCCTCCCAAGAACTCCTTGATTACCTTTATGAGGTGTGCTAGATTCTAGTTGGAACTAAGGCACATCTCCAGGAAGAGGACCATCCCATTGGTTCAGGCTGATTAATGGACCCATTTCAAATTTCTGGGTTTTCACTTATGTGGGTTTCTGTTAGCAGGAAATTGTGTTTCCGGTTGAACCAAAGCGAATGGCGCAGTGCTCTCCTGTGTTCCTTGGTTCCAAAAAAACAGTCATACCTGGGTTTTCATTACTGTCTGACCAAGCACATGCTAAGATCTAAATAGATCCAGACTATCCTAAGAGTAGATGTTCCCAATTTGTAAGTAAATGCCGGTGTTCTATCGAGTTATTCATCAATATGTGCTATGATCTTAGCTACAATCTTAGCTCACTGCTATGACTTGCTTACGTGTTACAAAAGCGTTACAATGGCGAATCAAATATAAAAATAATTACAAGAATTTCTTATTCCCTATATTGCTTATATGTATTCACTGATACAGTCATTCAGACTATCCAAATATCCAGCCTATTCTACTACTGTGAGCATTTTCTGATATTTTGCTTTTAGGCCATTATAATATCCTACCTACTGTTTTATATAGGCCTCTTTACCCAAAAATATACACTATGGTGTATATTTAGCTTGTTCGGGTCGATACATGCTTGGAGGTAGTGTTGTACCCTGCTTTAGAATAACTTTCAAAAGCCAGAGATTACAGAATTTGTTTATCCAAGAGCATCCACATGGCTTGGAACATATGTTAACAGCTAGGATGATGAGAATATTAATGAAGATGCAAACGTATCTTTAGAACTGACCATGACCATGCGCCTACACCACAACCTGACAGGTTATTCTGTTCATTAGTTTTACAGCATAGCATTAAATAATGTTTGTATGTTTGCTGTATGTTTGGTTAGCCAACGGGCTAACCAAATATGATTTTAGCTGCTTTACCTGTGATCTCTTCTTATTGGTATTGGAGTGTGAAAAGGGTCCACTGAGCAGCAACACATGGACAGTCAATGTAAACCTACGTAAACCTAAAAAGTGCACCTATATGGTAGACTGCCAGTGAGTGCTGGTATGATAGGTGTTTCTTATTATCTAACCCCAACCATTTCTTACTTTTTGATATAATGTGAATCTGGCCGTTGTTCTTCACACTGAGTCAAAACTGAATGGACCAATAGAAATGCTCCAAAATGTCTTCTGAATAAAATCTTACGCAAGGCTGCTGAGCTAATGTAGCTGAGTAAACCTGAATAAGCATTTTATAATAATGGAGAGTACATTGTATGTTGAGTAAGTGCTGCTGGAACTAGCAGTGTAATTACGCTGCAGGAGAAGTGCTGTTTTCATAATTACTGTCTATATACTGAAGACTGTTCTAGATGACACAGATCTGTCGGTCAGCTCATACACATTAGTCTGGTTACAGGGGAAGTTCGACTACATTTACATTTACATTTACGGCATTTAGCAGACGCTCTTATCCAGAGCGACTTACAAGGTTACTCGTATTACAGAGGTGGGTCAGTGTAGTGTTAGTGTAGCGCAGCATAGTCACCCAGACTGGGAATCGAACCCCAGTCTCCCACATGGCGTTGTAGCTCAGTGGCAGGTAGTGGTGTTATCTGTTGCGCCACACCAACCACTATAGTTCACACACTCCATTTCCTTGCACTTCTTCTCACCAAGCATGCACAATATATCGCAATGTATTTATCGGTATAGCAACACTGACATTACAACACTGATATTGCAGAAAGGTATAAAGCACGTTAAGGTAGGTAGTATATCACAATCACTAAATGTGCCAACACAATACATTTTGTCCATTTAAGGCAGCTCCACTCTTCACTCAGTACCTTTTTGAGGTGTTTATATATGTTAAATGTTAAAAATAAGTATAAAAGTAATATACAAATATATGCAACAAACATAATTCAAGAATTTCTGAGGATCAGAGCAAAGAAAATCACCAAACTGGGCTGCACACCAAAGCTGAAATTAGATACTCCATAAACTACACATCCAAAGTCAAAATCAGAAAAACATTTTTAGTTAAGTAAAGTTATTCTACTTTTTCTACATTCCATATTTTCTCTCATAAAATACAAAAAAAGGTAATACATGAGTGTATGTATGCATTCAAGTGAGTACTCACCAGTGGTGCCTCCTCATCCACATTAGTGCTGTAGGGCAGGTTGGTAAAGATGGGATCCATGTCCTGAACGTCAGTGATAGTAATGGCCAAGTTAGCTAAACTGGAGAGAGGACGGAGCTTGTCTTGATCCTATAAGAAAGGACAATCAATGTTGAAAAACAGAATTTCCCTTAAAATAAATGTTTTATTTTTTATCATATCTGAGAAAGAGAGACCCTCCATTGGGTTGCATTTGCAGACTCTGGAAAGATCTGCTTCAGCAACACCAGCACTAATCTTACCTTCATGGCAAGGGAGTTATATGGAGAAAAAAAGAAAACTCACCACAATATTCAGTATTAGACGTTTTCAAAGAAACATCTAAACAAGCCTGATGAATTCTATAAACATGTCCATTTGACCATTAAAGTTAAAATATGACTTTCTGGATGCAATGAGATCCAGAAAAAAAGAGTGCAGATTTTCAGGCAAAAAACACCTGTCCAACTGTTAAGCACAGGGGTTGATTTATCATGATTTGGGTTTGTGTTGTAGCAAGAATGGCTTCTACAGTGGAGTAATGTTCCTAAACACACCTCAAAATCCACATGGAAGAGGTGCCAGCTGAGGGTTTTGTAGGTTATTTAAATATATTGATAATTTATTTACTTCGTATTGTACCTTTGTAGCGTTTAGCTTATATTTAGTCACAGAACAGTGATATATGATGGAGTGTGCGTGTGTGAGTATACCGTGGCATTGACAGTAAGCTGGTAGGCTGTTGTCATCTCATAGTCCAGACGTCTGGTAACCGTGACGATTCCCCGAGCTCCATCGATGGAGAAGAATTGAGACGGTGGCTGGAAGGAGAAAAGCACGCTGCCCCCGGTGCCCTGGTCAGGGTCTGTTGCATTTACCATGAACACTGAGGTCCCCACTGGGGTGTCCTACACACAAACACACACACACACACACACACACACATACTGTGAACCATTTATACACTGGACATTTCTCATTACCAGCACGAAAGCATTGTATTATATCTGGTCTCTTTGTTCATTGCTATTGTCTGAATCCAGTGGGCTAAGGCAAACACATCTACTTCTAATAGAAAGAATCAGACACTCAGCAGTTTTGCTCAGTTCACACTGAGAAATTCATCATTAGCACTAATATAAACAAATGATCAGTCACAGGAAAATGAATGAGGAATAAAAGAGACAAAAACAATACAAACACAATATTACCTCCAAGACTATTCATGCCAAGGCATGTGATGGAGTTTAAATATCTAACAGCTCTGTAAGTCTTGGCAAAATGCTTCGGCTCTAACCCTAAACTTGGCTTTGAACGTCCACTGTACATATTAAATGTAATTACATAACCACATAATTAAAACATGGCAAAAAACAAAGGATGCTTTTCTTTGCACAAAATGTACTCAGTACTGTACTACTACAGTACAGTCTACCCTTTCATTCCAAAACACAGAGAGAATTCATTCTTAAAATTACTCGGAATAACAATTGATGTGCCGATCAGATCCACACATCAATAGTCATTCCGAGTAATTCCAGTGCATCAGGATAGAGGCCAATCCAGGCATATTTTAATAGATGGGGTATAAGCTATTTTAATCTCAATCCAGTCAATCTGAATCTTTGCTAAAACCACAGTGTTTAGAGCTGATGTCCTCAAACTGCCATTAATAGACATTATTGCCCAGTCGGCAGCAGTGAGGACATTCTCAAAAGGTAAATAAAAAGAGTTTAGAGTCTTTCTTTCCTTGTCTTTTCTTTCCTTTGTCTAAACCAGCTCTGAAGAGCGGCACATTCACCCACTGTAATCCAGTTATTTTTATTCAGTAGACGACAAACAACAACAGATATCAGTCAAGACAGGACGGTTCACATTCATAAATGTAAGTCAGCTGCTTCTGTCTCTGTCTGAATCTGTCCCTGAAACAGAATGCATGTGCACAATGGTACGTTTATGCACGTCATCTCTGTAGTTTTGCAGTGCTACCAATGTTGTGCCAAATTCGGACTCCCCCTTAGAATCGGACTCCTCATGCAACAGTACGTGTAATAACAGGAGTACACTCGCGATTACTGTGTTTCTTTACTGTGATTATTTTTCATTCACAGCAAATAACAGAACATCGCTTAAGAATTAGCTGTTTTTCTTTTCACATGTTCTTGGTGCAACACACAGGTCTTCAGATGTTGCTCAGTCCAAAAGATTAGTCAACACGCCATTATGCTGACAAACCCTGACCAGTAGAAAGCATTATCTTGTAAAAGCAAGAGGCTCGCTAAAGGGGAGTAACGATTTGTTAATGTCAAACCAAGCTCTTGGTCTGCTTTTCCAGTACTTGCTTTGACTGGTGGCCATTTTGACTAGTTTGTTTTTTGTGGCCATAATGAAATGTGTGTATAACCCAGCTCAGTAAATCAACACATTAGTTGAAATATAGCTAATGCTTCAGTGATGTTCTGTTTGTTTTGAAAAAAATGGGAGTAATAATAGCTACTTATCAACAGGAACAACAGGATTCGATGTTGTAATCTGTTGAACAGTCTGCTTATGCACACAAAACGGCGTCTGATTCTGACGGGGAGTTGGATTTCAGCTCAACAGCGGTGTTGGTTGATGACGGCAGCACAAAGTTCAGAAGTACAGGAAAAAAGCTGCACAAAATCTGCAAAATACCACAAATAGGACATGTCCGATCTATGACCACATATGAAAGTGACTCAAATCTGAATTAAAAGGATTGGATCTGACGTCCACACAGCCGTGAAAAATATCAGATCTGTGTCACATTAGGGCAAAAGAAAATCACACACCACCAAACACTAACACACACTAAAATTCAAGTTTCAGATAATAACAATAACAAATTACAGCATTTATAGGCTATAGGCCACTATCATTTACCCATTTTATCTGTATTTATTTAATCAATTATTTTATATATAGATATATTATAGAGTGAGAGAAAGATAGATTGAAAAAGAGAGATAGAGAGAAAAGAGAGACATAGTGAGAGAGACTCACTTAGCCGCATGTCTCTACAGTATTTGACCTATTAATACTGAAAATGTGTGTATGTGTGTGTGTGTGTCTCTATTTGACTCTTTGTAAAGTTAATGAGAGCTTAGCCTCTAACCTCTCTCTCTCTCGCTCTCTCTCTTGCTCTCATTGCTGTCCAGACCAGAGAGAGAGAGGAATAGATGAATTAGGGAAGAGGGTAAAGAGGGCGAGAGTGACGGAAGTCTAAAGCAGACAAAAGACAACTTAAAAATGGAGAAGGAAGAGAGGATGTGGAGGAAAAGATGAAGTGATGAAGCTGTGCTTGGTGCTCGGCTGAGAGGAGAGAAAGAGAGAGAGAGCGCTAATGAGAGGAAGCAGAGAGGAGCTGACTACAGAAGTAACTCTGCTGCTCTTTCTCTGCTGAGGTTAAGAGCTTTAACCAGGAGTAAAAAGTGACTGCCGCCTTCTTTCTGAACAGCATCCCCCCTCACACACAGCTCTAACACACACACACAGTCACATATCGCGGAGCACCCAACACGGCCGGGACCACGCAGATCAAACGACAGCAGTGCAGCCGCAAGTCAAAGAGAAAGATCCAGCTCACTGTCTGTATCAGCTCAGCTTACTGATATACACCCATCAAGCATCACATTAAAACCACCTGCCTAATGTTGTGTAGGTCCACTCGCGTCCCACCTAAACAGCTATGACCCACTGAGGCATGAACTCTACAAGACCTCTGAAAGTGTCCTGTGGTAGCTGGCACCAAGACGTCAGCAGCAGATCCCTTAACACATGTACGCTCTGAGATGGGACCACCAGATGTTCATCCTGACCAGCCCTGACCCTGTCTCTGATTTGACGGTTGTCCTTCCTTAGAGCACGTTTGGTAGGTACTGACCACTGCATACCTGGGAACACCCCCACAAGACCTACCTGATGTTTTGGAGATGTTCTGGCCCAGTCATCTAGACAGCACAACCTATCTCATCAAAGTGTCTCAAATTCTAATGCCTGATCATTTTCTAGATTGTTATACTAGCCCCCCGTAAGGCACCACTGTTATGCAGTTGGGAGACACTCAATGTGCAAGAAGCCCATCCTCAGTAAACCTTCACTATGGCAATTCTACAACATCCCATGAAGTTAGCCATTTCCGAGATGCTACCACCCTTAGCGCACTGTTGCTACTCACACATTAAGTGCCTCCCAGCGGCATTACAGTGGTACCCCACGGGCAAATGATGCCAGAAGGGAATAAGGACTGCAGCAGCTAATCTCTATAATAAACACCTTCTGTCACTCTAATACAGTCTATGCCATGACGTCTCGGTAGTGTCATTTAAACCAAGGGTGCTTATTCCTATTATTAGGTAAGTGATCATAATATTCTAATATGTCTTTGTATATAACAAAAGCAATTTGGGATTAGTAATTTAATCCAATGCCATGAATCACTTCCTTATAAGTTTTTTTTTTATACTGAAGATAATCTACACATTTAAAACACATTGCTGAGGCCTGACAGCTTTGAACAGATTAACGCACAAACTTCAAATAATGGAGGAATATCAACGCTGTATCAAAATAAAGCCCCATTCAGGCAGGCTTAGTTTTACACCGGGAGGTGGGGTAATGTATTTTCACCACAAGTAGTCTGTAATGTTAATGACTGATTCACAAAGGATTACGAATCTCAGTATGAGTGACCGAGACAGGTGTAGCTCTCACTACAGCCCCAGAAACATTTTGTACAAAATTTGAATGTTGTGTCAGACAATATATTTTCCACATTTCCCACAGATCTGTTTAACCCACTTAAAATGCAAACCTGCAATAAATATCAATAAAGTCGTTCTACAAATGCTGGCCATCATCGGTGTCCTACTGCTTTCAAAACGGAGCTTGGACCCCAGGGATCGCCACTTGCTATGTGATCTGTAGACTGTGGCTAAGCTCTCATAATGTGTAGGACCACATAAATTCACAGAAAATCAAATGTACTTTACTTCAGAACCCTATTTTGAAGAATGTAAGCAAATATTTTTCTATTTACTTTGAAGTTTCTGAAACTGGAAACAAGCTTTTCTAAAAAAGTCCAACAGAAGGAGCTGCAGACTGCCTGCCGAATGTGTGCTGTGAAAGTTGGCACCTTGGCTGGAAATCCTTCGTCTACTGGAAGTAAGAGTATCCTTTCTTTGAGACGGGAGGGATTAGCAAAGATTCAAATAAACGATAGTGGCGAGAGCATGAGAGGTATCCAAAAGGAAAGATAAAAGAGAGGGAACGAAAAGAGGATTAGGAAGAAAAGAATCAGAGAGAAGGAAAGATACGAAGGGCGGCACAGACGAGGCTGAACTTACAGAAGCACAAAGCGGGTTCACCTGCACAGCGCCAGCCAACCGACAACCAAAACCAGCGACCAAACATGGCGCGCGTGTGTGTGTGTCTGTATGTGTGAATGTGTGTGTAATAGCGACAGAGAGTGAAAGAATGCAAATTATTGCTAATTATCCCCCCTGTTATTACTATTATTATTATTATTATGATATTAATATTATTATTAGCAGCAGTATAACTACTACTATCCTCAGTACTACTACCACCATTACAACTCCTCCTACCACCACCATTACTACCACCAACACCACCACCATTACTACTATTACTACCACTAATCACCACCACTGATACTCTCACAACTACTACTAATCACCACCACCACTACTACTATTGCTACCACCACCACCACCACCACCATTACTACTACTATTACTACTAATAATAACCACCATTGCTACTATTACAACTACTTCTATCATCACCATTACTACTATTACTACTACCAATCACCACCATTACTGCTATTGCTACTACTACTATTACTACAACTAATCACCATCATCGCTACTATTACTACCACTAATCACCACCATTACTACTATTACTACTACTACTAAACACATCTCTGCTATTGCTACTACTATTACTACTACTAATCACTACCATTGCTACTATTACTACTACCACAACAATTACTACTACTAATTACCTCCATTGCTACTATTACAACTACCATCACCACCACCATTACTACTAATCACCACCATTGCTACTATTACCACTGTTACTACTACCACAACCACCACCATAACTACTACTAACCACCACCATTGCTACTAATTCTACCACAACCATTACTACTACTACTCACCACCATTGCTACTATCACCACTGCTACTACTACCACAACCACCACCATTACTACTACTAATCACCACCATTGCTACTATTACTACTACCACCACCTCCACCGCTACTACTACTAATCACCACCATTGCTACTATTACTACTACCATCACCACCACCATTACTACTACTAATCACTTCCATTGCTACTATTACTACTACCACCACCTCCACCGCTACTACTACTAATCACTACCATTGCTACTATTACTACTACCACCACCTCCACCGCTACTACTACTAATCACCACCATTGCTACTATTACTACTACCACTGCCATCATCCACACTACAAACACATCTACTACAAATAATAATAACAACAACTTGACAGAGAGAGTGAGAAAGAGTGTGTTAGAGAGAGAAAGAGAGAGAGAGGGCAACAGAGGGAGATACTGTGTGTGTATATCTCTTCTAACACAGCAGTCTGCTTAACAATACCTCATTAACACTGATCATACACGCATCGCTTACAAGTCAAGGGCCACTGGCTCTAACTGTCTCTCTCTCTCGCTCACACACACACACACACACACACACACACACACACGCACATTCAGAATGTTACAATATAAAGCAAATTAGAATAAAATGTGTCACACTATTATAACCCCTGGCCCACTATTATTAACATTAGGTCTCTATCTAACCCAGTAATACAGTACCAGGTTCAGTACCAGCACATGAACACATCATAACATTAACTACAAACGGTCACATACAGAGTGTCTGTAGTAGCTGTGAGAAGTTCAGACCATCTGAATGCCTGATTCTGTAATCAGAGAAATGGCTTTTCTACTACCTTACATGTTAACAGATTCTCAGCTCTTTGTCTGGTTTTGCATCATCATGTGCATCAGCTGCTCCGCAGTGTTTTTTTCTGTCTGAGTTTAGTTGATGTCCAGTTTTTGGCTTTGTGGTAAATAAATCTCCACTCACGTTTACATTAAATTTCAGTGGACTGTGCGCAGCGGGAGCCTTCAAATCATCTGCGTTGAATCCGTGAATCGTTTTTATCAAACACTCCTCAAGCAAAAACTCCTGCAAACAGTTTAACTGAGAATGCAGCAGGAATAAATATGATGACAGGTCACCTTTATATTAAGTGTCTCTAATAACCATGTTTGTACACTAGCTGGTATCACTAGTACTACCTACTACTTCTACCACTACCAATATCACTACCATTACCACCATCACTGGTTGCACTTCTGCAACTTCTATTACTACTACCACTGCTACTATGGCCTCTACTACTATAATCACCAGTACTACCTCTGATACTACTACTACCACCACTGTCACTATTACAACCTCTACTACTACCACTACCAATTACTACTATGACCACCAATATATCACTATTGCTATAGCTAGTACTAGATCTATTACTACCACCACCACCACTGCTACTACCACCACTACTACTGCTAGAAAACATGTATATGTATAATTACAAAAAATAAATTAAATAATAAAATATAAAAAATTGCAAGATGAAGAAGAAGAAGAAAACCTTCTAAGCTATCGATGGAAGACACTGTATTCCAAGTCATTTTTGAGCATTTCTATTGGCCCATTCATGAAATATGAACACAGTATAAAAGAACTACTGTCTGATTCAAGGGAAAAAATAGTAATAATTGCTCGTTTTTGCATGACATTGCTGATATGATACAATTAGGGCTGGACGATATGGTAAAAAATATATATAATCACAATATTTAAAGACATTATGGCGATACACAATATTTATTGCAATACACAAAAAATACATTAGTAGTGACAGATTCTTAAAACTACTCAAACACTCCCTTATACAGTGGTTTATATTCACAATGTGCTGCATGTCATCCTATTAAACCAGACTAATTACACAGATTGTACTGAAACGTCTAATTGATCAGTGTTCTATATGCACTGATGATACTCTGATATGATCCACGATATGCTTAGAAAAGTATGTTGTGCATCACAATAACAAAAGTTTTCACAATACTATAAAATATCATCATATTGCCAAGCCCTAGATATAATCTCAGAATATAACCACCAAGAAATCTTAAAGTCATCTAGGACTGACTCAGCACTTGGACATGTTTACACTACACTCTACACTGCTACAACAAGTTCTTTAAGCAATGCTTTAGAAGAGCTACTTTTGCTTTTATAAAGAACCATTTTCATGTAAAGAGCCTTTACATTGGTAAATAACCTTTACATCTACTGTTTTAAGCATTTAAAGCTTTTTCAGTTACATTTACATTTCTTTTATATACGTGGTTCTTCATGGAACCTAACAATGGTTCTTCTATAGCATTATTCAAAGAACCCTTTGTACAACATCCATGTTGCACTTCACCCGCTGTTTACCTCATATCATCCGCTCAGATGGACAGAGCAGGCCTGCCCAGCAACTCCACCCTTCTTTTTAAGATTAAGAGAGCAGGTGAGTGTTTACTAGCTCATAACCTCTATACCTTACAAGCACCACAAACTTCACAGTAAAAACTGTGAACCCTTCGAACCTCACAGGCCTGTAAACGGTCCCACACTATGCTCCCATCTAGACGCCCCCACAAAAGCATTCTCTAGTAACTGTTGGAAGGTTTTACATAGGATTGCCAAATACCTAATTACTTTATTCACACAGAGCTTCCAGTTGATCATTATATCAGACTGGACTATTGTTTGTTGGTATAAAACTGCTGCAAATCTGACCCCATGCTAATAAAAACAACCAGGGCTGTGGATCCCCATTGACGTTTTAGTTCACTATTGAATATGTCAGACATTTTTCACTGAATGTCTGAATTGTTAAGTGGAAGTCGTGAGTGATTGCGCTACAATCTCCCACAATGCAGCAGTAATTTCTAGCCAACATCGCAGCTCCCTACATGAGCTTAATGTGAAACAGAATGCATTGCGATTTTTCCCCCTTGTAGTTTGCTAACAGTTGGTTTAGGTTGCTCAGCAACATAATGACCAAATATTATTCCACAAACTGCACAACGCTTTATTAACATTCACTCAGAATTCAGTTTGAGTGTGGAGTTTTAAACACGGCCCAGCCACTCGTTTGTTTATGCAACCAGTGCTGACGCATGTTGGTGTTGAGGAAATGTGCAAATTCAAATTCTTGTGCTTTTAGCACTACTTTGTAAACTAAGTCCCACCCTATATAGTGCACTACTAATGAGGGAGTAGGGACCAATCCCAGTCCCAGTCTGAGTAATGCCATAATTCCTAATTATTTTAATGGGAATTTTTGTTTTGCACAGCACTTTCAAGCATTCATAGGAAGCTACAGCACCTTACATAGTTTCACTAACTAAATAATTCATACAAATGCGTGAGTAATAAGCCTACAGTTCAAGGAGTCAATGACTAGTAATATAACATAATGCAGTCTTTCTAATCATCATCCCATTATTGCAGTGGAGATATTCTGTCATCATTAATGCATGGTTTCACTTCACAGCTGCCAACCCCGGCATGAACTCCCAGCCTAGCTCTCATTGTAACCCTGCCTTGCCTACATCCTGTATCAATCTATAGTCACCCCTAGACCTCTGACAGGCTGGCCCTCTCTGCTTAACCTACTTGTGTAAAAATAATCTCATGAATCCACTTTTCCATCCACAGGATGACGGCTTCTGAGTCTGAGTCTTGGTTTCTCCCAGGGCTCTCTCTCTCTCTCTCTCTCTCTATATATATATATATATATATATATATATATATATATATATATATAGTAATAACTGTAACACACTTACTAGGAAAATAAAGGCTCCTAAAAATGGCTTTATTTATATGTAAAAAAGTGGTTCTAGATAAATCATTTGTGGAGGTCATGTGACACGTGAAATGGTTCTTCTTGTTTGCAAATGTCATTTTACCCCTTAACACTCAGGCTTTTTTCAGACTTTTGTAACAACACATTTGGCCCACCGGCGAGCCATAGGCTGTTTAAGGGGTTAAACAAGGGTTCTTTACAGAGCAATCCATTAAAAGGTTCTATGGGATCTTTTCAAAGATCCAATTTGTCACCTTGATGTTCAGTAGTGTATATTACATTTACACATATTTTCAGGGACCCCTGGTAAATTTTTTATTGCACATCCAAAAATGGATAGAAATCAGGCTCTAAAATTGTGTTCCTTTGGCACTTAGAATAGCCCTGAATTGTGCTGTTGTATGTATGTACAGCGGGTAAGTATGACAAATGCACACAAGAACCGTTTAAAGACACAGTTTAAAGACCTCCAAAATGAAGAAAAGCATGTGTACCAGAGAATAAAGGAAAACATGAAAAGCAATGTAAAGGTGAAAAGAGCATCCCAGGCTTTACAATACATTAAACACTGCAGCCCTGACTGTGAGCAGTGGAGAGGGGGTGAGGGCTCTTCTAATAGCCATTAAAATGTGCAAATACAACAGGGAGTCCCTGGCCTCTTTCAGCAGGAGGACAACTGTATAATAAGAAGGAGATTATTCCCCTAAGCAGAGAGAGAGAGAGAGAGAGAGAGAGAGAGATAATACATAGCTACTGAATCACTGAAGTTGATCAATTTGGGCATTCGTCCATGAAAAAGACAAACTGCATTTTAGCCCAACTCTCAGTCACTTCAGACGATGACAAAAACATCTTTTTCTCACACTAAATAAACCAAACCTCATATATTCAGGCCTATGCGACCTCTATAGCAACACCATAGTAACCACACAGAACCCACTTAGCAACGCCATGAAACGCCCCTGGAATTTCAGAGCACCTGCCCAGCAACACACTACAGGTACTAAGCAACACCATAGCAACACCTTGCAACACTAATCCTACCACCTGCCAGTGTCAAAGCAACAACACCGTAACCACTTAGCAACATCATAGCAACAACTTGGGATACCATACTTATCTAGCAACCGCTTAACAACACCATAGCAAGCACCTGGGATATCAGAATAGCATCTGCTCAGCAACACTGTATAGCAACTACTAAGCAGCATTAGAGCAGCCACCTAGCAACACCTATGCAACATAATAGCAACCACTTTGGATACCATAACAATTATCTAGCAACCATTAAGCAAGTCTATAACAACTACCTAACGATACCATAGCAACCACCTAGCAACACTACAGCAACCATCTCAAATATAGATAGAATATAGATACCATAGAATATAGATACCATAGATACCATAGCGATCGCTTTGCAGCACCATATCATCCCTATAGCAATCACTTAGCAATGCCTGAGCAACCACAGAGCAACACCATAACAACCTAGCAAAACATTTTCAGTCATCTGACCAAAGAGGGACAGCCCATTCTGTGTTTCCTTCAGGGTTTTTTCTGCATATTCTAGTTCACTATGTGGCTAAAAACCATATGGTGATGATTTGTGCACATTTGAGTCAAGAAAATCCAATGCATCCCTTTTTCAGAGCAGTCTCTTAAGGTTGACAGTTATGGCAGGCGAAAACACTGCAGGTCACTAACAGACCATCTGTCTTTGTCAAAAGGCACATCTAAGTGACAATGACTTTCTCGTGGAGGGTGAAGGGGACCCACTGACCCACTGCTTTGTGCTCCAGCTCACTTATAGAGTTGGACACTGGCCAGTGCACTCATTCACCGCATAATCACCAACGGAGGACCAATCTCATTAAACAATTAAAAGATCTTCAGGGTTTATGGACGGATATGAGTTCTGAGCCATCATCAAGTGCCTTCTTCCATTTTCTATTAGCTGGTTCTAGTGTAAAGAGAGGACAGTCCAGCACCACAGAGAAGCACATTATACATGAGGTACGACAGTTAAATTCAGTACCTCTTAAAGCACCATACATGGTCAGAGCAACATGTAATGCAGTGATGTTCAGCACTGTGAACAGCGCACTATACAGTACAACTGTGTTTAGCACCATGGCACCTGAAGTACTTGGAATACACTGAGGATTCATGACCAAGGTGAATAATTGGGAATATAAATTGATATTTCCATGGACAGCACCATGGACAGCACATATTCTAACCACTGTGGGGTTCAGCACCATGGACAGCTCATCGTATAACAACACATGGGTTCAGCACCATGGACAGCACAGTACCTTTATGAGCCAGTGCAGAGGCTCCAGTAATGTACAGTAAAATATCACAAAGAGTCACAGACCAACTGTTTCTAGGACTTGGATCCCACAACAATTACCTAGCAACTGCTTGGTAAGACCATAACAACTACCTAACAATACCATGGCAACCACCTAGCACCTTCAACTGAGCTTTAAGCTTGTGCTCCATGTCTGTCTGTCTGTCTCTCTCTCTCTCTCTCTCTCTCTCTCTCTCTCTCTCTTTTAAAAATAGAGCTCCAGCCTACATGTTTCAGCCTCTAATGGCAGGGATTTAAAACCATCAGGTAAAGTCGTGAGATACTTTCAGCCACTCCCATTATGGCAGCCCCCTGCGTAAAGTTCCCCAAAGAGCGCTGTTGATTGCGATGGTGATATGCTGGTATAAAAAGTGTGGTGTCTTTTGCGAGGGGGGGGCGGGTGAACAAAGCTGTTGTAATGGAGGCGTTTAGAGCAGGTTATGAGGAAGTGTAGGGAGTTAAATGCAGGTACTGAGTAAAAGGGTTAACAGGGACCTTTGTGTGCAGCTGATGAGGGAGGGGCCGAAACTCGAGTGGAGCCAAGGGGTAATTTTCAGGCCTGACGTGGTCCCAACGCAGCCTCATGCGGAGCGCAGAGCTAAAGACCCGGCCCCATACGGGGCACAGGCTGAGCCTTCCAGCTGCTCTGAACAATGCAGCATTGATTACACCTACGCTTCGGCTCAAAGGCCAGACTTCCATCGCTCCGCTCGCTACATCCGTCCAGCAGGGCCCATGATTGCACAACTTTTCCTCTCCTTCTTTCTTTCTTTTCTTGAAAGTCCACGGTTTCTCTCGCTCTCTCACTCACGTTTTTGCACATTCTCATGGTCATTTCTGGAGTGATCTAAAGCTCTGAGCTTGTTCTGCTGCTCTTGTGCTTTATTTACTTTATCTTAGTCTGCTATATCTACTGATGTCTAAATGACATCCAGCTGTAAACCCTAAAACCCTGCTAAACTTGATGAAACACTGAGTTAAGCCGTTCCTCACACTGTAAAAAGTGATTAGTCTGTTCAAGAATGAACTAAAGTAGGTTAGGTTAAGTTTAGGGTTGAGGTTAGAATTAGGTTTAGGTGTTGTAGGTTCAGTTTAGGTTAGTTTATGGTTAGAATTAGGTTTAGGTGTAGCAGATTGGGTTTAGGTTGAGGTTGAGGTTAGAATTAGGTTTAGGTGTAGTAGGTTGGGTTTAGGTTAGGGTTAGAACTAGGTTTAGGTGTAGTAGGTTGGGTTTAGGTTAGGGTTAGAACTAGGTTTAGGTGTAGTAGGTTTAGTTTAGGTTAGTTTATGGTTAGAATTAGGTTTAGGTGTAGCAGATTGGGTTTAGGTTGAGGTTGAGGTTAGAATTAGGTTTAGGTGTAGTAGGTTAAGTTTAGGTTAGGGTTGAGGTTAGAATTTGGTTTAGGTGTAGAAGGTTAGGTTAAGTTTAGGTTAGGTTGAGGTTAGAATTAGGTTTAGGTGTAGGTTGAGGAGTAGGTTATGTTAAGTTTAGGTTAGTTCAATGTTAGAATTAGGTTCAGGTGTAGTTGGTTAAGTTTAGGTAATACAATTTTACTGGTTGTTTCATATCATTCTCTGTTTAGATTGTTTGATGTCTGAGTGTCTGGGTTGTGTCAGTAATTCATGCAGATGTACGAAGGTCCATCTATATTTAGTACACATTGTATGAATCCTGAAATCATCTTTTAGTCACACATATATATGAATTTGAGACCAGGCTGAGACTTTAGACCAGGCTGAGACTTTAGACCAGGCTGATCGAACACACTACAAACAGCCACCACAGGAAGAACTGTACGTGTGTGTCATGGAACTGCAATAGAAAAGAAAAAACTATAATAGCTGCTGTTCTGTAAGTCACCCCTCTGTCCTCCAGCCCTCCAGAGAAGACGAACAGTTTTCTAAGTGTAAAACCACCCCGTCACTCTGCTCTGATGAGTAATTGTACCGACCCGTTAAAAAACACTGTTTTTCAAAGTCCCCCTGAAACAATTCCCTAATGTTAATGTGAGGATTCCACTGTGAAAGTGTGTCTCCTGCGTGAGCGGTGTGTGTGATGACCGTTAGCCTGCTGGTGCTCCATTCATCACCAGCTGAGATAACTCCATTTATCAGTTCTGAAATGAGCTACTCAATAATTCAACACCTTATTGAATCAATGCACACACACACACACACACAAAACGCCCTTCACTTCAACACCACGCTCTGCAAGACATACAGCTCGGTGTGTGCACAAGAGAGAGAGAGGGAGCATGTTCTATGGAGGTCACGTGTGTGATGCATCTGTAACAGTCCAGACACATCAAGTTCAGTGGACGAATTTATGAAGGGGATTTACTGTGTGTATTTGTGTGTGTGTGTGTGTGTGTGTGTGTCCTCTGAAATAGAGAGAGATAGAAAGAAAGAACTAGAAAAAGAGAGAGAAAGAGAGCGAGAGAGAGAGGGAGGGAGGAATGGGAGAGAGGGAAAAGAGAGAGGGGTAACAATCTGGTAAAAAAAAATCCCACCATAGCAGAATCACTGGTAAAATGACAGATACAGAGCCCTCATTAACACACCACATCTTCTCAAACTCACACACACTTTTCTTAAAAATGGATCTCGAACGTGAGACTCTCAGCCAGAGCCTGAAACAGCTTCACAACATCAGTGTCCCTCCCCTCGGACACTAGCCTCAACCAGACCCAGCTAGAACACATTTACTGCTCAGGGGCGTTGGGAATTTACAGCCAAAAATAAACAGAACGTGGGTAAGCAGAAGACCCCGCAGTTTGAATAATGGAGTCAGCCTCGCACAGTCAAAAAAAGGTATGAATAACTGGACCTGGAATCTGGCAAAACAGACCATGGGTTGACGCACCGGGAGTCAATTTTGCCACAAAACCATTAGTGGGGACAAAGGAGATATTCAGAGTGCTTGGGCAGAGCCTCCATGAAGGTCATAAGGCCTCAGGGACTGACCCTGCGTCCACAGTGGCAGGCAACAAGTGACCAGTCATTTTCTATGGGAGTATGCAATTTGCAGCCGCAATTTAGCTACAAGCTTCAAGAGACAGCGACAGAGCAGACACACACACACAGAGCCTTTATGCAAATTAATTTTAATGTGGTATAGAGACTCTAAACTATTATTTCCAACAAATTCTTGGGTGGGGGGTCCGAGGCCCCTAACTACTGCTCCCTGAACAGAAACACGGAAGATAGGCTCATAACCACTTTCTCTTCTTTTCACATTTATATTATTTCATCTGTGCACATATAGAGCAAAAAAAGACACATTTGATAATGACTTAATAATGACTCCAATTCCCATAATGCACCCCCTCTAACATTAGGATCACACGTCCCGAATCAACCAATCCCAGGCAGCTCACTCACTCTTGCTCACCAGAGCACTGACTCACTTCACATGAATTCAGTCTACTTTTGTGTATGTCTGTTTATTCCCTGTGAAGGATTGCCAACACTCCTGCTGAGTTTGCCTTTATGTTGACTCTGCTAGTTAACATTTTTGGTTCTTCTCTAATCTCCCACGCTGTGAGGAAATTCTTGAGTTCGTTTTACGTCCGCAAGCATCTGATCTATTCAGCCAACACCATGCTGAGTCTTGTACACACCCACAAAAGACCAACAAGGGGCGGCATAAGCGTCTTCTCATCTGTAGTTCAAACACTAGACAGGACCTTTTTACCAGCCCTAGAAAATTACACCCCCACCCACCCCACCCCACCCCACCTTCCACCATCCCTGTCCACAAGCACACTTGGGTTAATGCTCAACTCAAAGTAAAGACATAGACCACGTGGCCCACTGGATAAGGCACAGTCTGCATAAGACACAGGCAATTAAAGGCAGTCTGCCTATACAGTATCATGTATGCCGTGAGAGAAAGGGAGAAGGACTGGAGGAGAGAGAGAGAGGAGAGAGAGAGAGAGAGAGAGAGAGAGAGAGAGAGAGAGAGAGAGAGAGAGAGAGAGGAAGTGATTATCCTGGGATTCAGTTTTCAATTATCTTTCTTTTGTGTTTCATTTCTTGTTGTTTTACTTTAAAAATAAATTAGAGAATGAGGGAGTATGAGGAGCACAGGATGTGTGTGTGTGCGTGTGTGTGTGTGCGTGCGTTTAATGAAGCAAAAGTCCCACTCCTCCCAGTCATTTGAGCAACTGCCCTCCACAATACAAGCCGCACTCTTTCTCTATGTGTCTGTTTTCATCCCTCTCTTCCGTGCCAGAGAATAACGACTACTGGCAACAACAAAACACACACACACACACACACACACACACACACAGTCTATCAAGACAACGGCAGGGCTAAGAGATGGTGAATGATTTTGAGAGTCACTCAGCCGCACAAAATGATCTCATGGCATCGACCTCACACACACAGACAAGGACAGTGTGTGTGTGTGTTTGTGTGTGTGTGTGTGTGTGTGTGTGAGACTAGGTGCAAGTGACTATGTGACTGCTCATTTACTTCACTACAAATGAGAATGTGTTTCAATGTGTGTGTGTGTGTGTGTGTGTTTTAAAGATCAAAGAGAGGAAGAGAAGAGAAGGAAAGACTAAAAGAGACAGAAAGAGAGAATAAAGCAAGATAGAAAGAGAGACAGACAGAGACAGGGAGAGTAAGAGACAGAAATAGAGAAGAGCGAGAGAGAGAGAGAGAACAGCAGGGGAAGCACCACTCTCTCTCATTCATCCTTTTCTCTTCACTCTAATTCATTCTGCTTTCACACTCCCAAAGGAGGAGCACCAGGGTCACACCTAAAGACATACACACACAGCTGTGAAGATGCCAGAGGAATGCTGCATCAGTGAGGTGGGGGGGGTGGCTATAGAGCTTCAGCTATTTATTTAAGAATAAGACTCAGAGTAAAGACAATCCTGTCCTAACCTCCGAGAGAGAGAGAGAGAGAGAGAGAGAGAGAGAGAGAGAGAGAGAGAGAGACTCTGAAATTGCTTTTTGATACTGTGTTATGACCACTATAGCCATTCTGTGAAAAAGCCAGCACAGAATTGAACTGAATGGAAGTGAAGTAAATGGCATTTGGACTAAACTGAAATGAACTGGACTAAAAAGAGCTAAACAGAACGGGACTAAACTGATGTGAACTAAATTAAACGGAATGAAACTAAACTGAATTAAACAGAATAGGACTAAACTGAACTCAACTGATTAGTTCCCTTCATTTCAGTTTAGTTCCATTCTGTTTAATTCACTTCAGGTTCATTTAGTTTAAGTCAGATTCAGGTAAACCTGCAATGTTCTGAAAATTCTCAGTCATTTTTACTCAGCACAGTCGTAAACGGACTGTGCCTCTGTCCCGCCTTTATTTTCCCTCTCTTCTTCTTTATCTCTACCCCTCATACCTTTACCGCTCTCCTCTCTCCATTCTGGTCTGAGGTGAAATGTATTTTTAATAGAATTAAATGCAAATGAAGAAGGGGCTGATTACCATATAAAGGGGTGTCACCCGAGGGGCCTCGTCCATTCTGACTTCATTCATTTATTTATTTGATTCCATCATCTTAGCTTTGTAAATCACTGCTCACACTGGTGTAGTGTGTGTGTGTGTGTGTGTGTTTGTAAGGCTGCTGGCTTTTCATTTTGAAATCATTTTCATCTACCAAGCACTTCAATCAGAAAGATGTTTCTTTGGTGTGTGTGTGTGTGTGTGTGTGTGTGTTTGAAAGGAATTATTATAAAATATGAGTATCCTCATTTTTACTTGTGGTTTTACTCTGTATAAAAGGTAAAGGTGCACATTTTTGTCACTGTACAGCGAAATGTGCCCTCCGCATTTAACCCATCTGTGGTAGTGAACACACACACACACACACACACACACACACACACTAGTGAACTAGGGGCAGTGAATACACACACACCCAGAGTGGTGGGCAGCCAACTCCAGCATCCGGGGAGCAGAGGTGGCAAATTCATGTCAAGAAAGAACACAATCTGCCTGTGCAGCTCTCCTGCTGAATAGCTGGACCAGATGGACCAATAGAAATGCTCCAAATGGCTTGGAATGAAATAGCTTTACATTGACTTCAATTGAAAATTAAGAAGCCTTTCCTGTAAAGTTACTGATTTGTAAATACAAGGTTTTTGAAGCAATCTTCCCCAGTAGATTTTTCTTCCTTGCCTATCCGACACCACTTTGTTATTTTGTGCACTTTTTCTCCACTACTGTCCACTTTCATATGAATTCTATTTAAAAACAAAAAAGCATTCATAATTAAAGCACAGCACCAAATCTCCAGGCTGATGTTCACTGTTACAAAGCAGTTACAAAGACTTAAAACTAGCCCACAACTTATAAAAATCTTATAAAAGAAATGTCTTATGTTTCTTTAGGGTTCAATATTTTTTATTCCTATTTTTAAAAATATTTTGTAACCTTTCAAAAATCTAAAAACAATAGATCAAAAAACAAACGTTATGTAAAATATTGTCTTAACTTTATGATGTCATCACATTTGTTGGAAGAAGGTTATAGATGCATATAAATCTTGGGAGACTCCCCATCATAGAATCCACTATGAAGTCTTTATAGTATCAAAAACACTTAAAAATGTGAGACCATCTATCCAGAAACTGCTGAAGAGCTGAAGCGGTGGTGGACCATGCAACATGACAACTAACCCGACACTTAGAACCAAAGGGTCTCCAGCTCACTAGAAAGTCAAGATTACTGAACATCGCAATGTACTCATTTAATTTAAATGACACAACACTGGTTCTGACACTGAATTCCTGTGGCGGGTTGAAGGTACTTAAAACGTTTAAAATCCCCTGATTCAAAGTATTAATAATGTTCGGCTGATTCAATTGACCTTAAAAGCTTCATTCTGTCAGCCAACGCAATCTCTGAACTGCGAGAAGTTTGTGTCAGTCCTGAAAAGAGGATTAAACTTAGCAGACAGACAGAGAGAGTGTGAGTGATATTGAAAGAGAGAAAGTGGGTGAGTGAAAAAGACAGAGATACCTGTTCAATAAAAGGGCAGCGGCATCAGCATCGCACTGGCAAATTGAAGTGAGAATGAGAAATTGATTAGTAGATGAAGTGAAATTATTTTACAAGATCAGAAAAAGAGATGAAGAGACTGCTTTCACAAAGAGTAGATTAACCCTGATCATTCACAATCACTCCAATACACACACACACACAGTCCATCTAATGTCTGTTGACCACTCTGTACATGTACTTTTATATACACTGAAATGTGACAATTTCTTTTACAGATTTACGGAAAAGGGTTCTGAAAAAAAAAGAACTGGATATAATGGCGAAACTTCTTACCATCACTGCCTTACTATCATACAGTCGTGGACCAAAGAAACTGCAATTTTCAACTGTCTACTAGTGCTATCAGCTCCTATCGCAGACTTTCAGCTTTGATTGGAAGGTATGAACATCCAAATCTGGTAAACTATGACCATCTCCCTCATTTTTAGCGTTACTCTATTGTTTCATGGCCAGGTGTGTGCCTTTCTTTATTATATTATCTACAAAGTAAGCAGATAAAAGGCCTAGTTGATTGTAAGTGTAGCATTTGCATTTAGAGTACGTTGCTCTAAACTCTTAATGTGAAGTCCAAAGAGCGAGTACTGGTAGTGAAGCAAACCATCACTCGGCTGAAAAATCAAAGCAAACCCATCAGAGAGAGCAAAAACATTAGATGTGGTGAAATAAGCTATTTTGTACATTCACAGAAAGGAAGAACGCACTGGTGAGCTCAAAAATACCAGAACACCAAGACGACCCATGGGAAACAATGGTGGTGGATAACAGCAAGTAAAAGCCTTTCGAACATTCGGCCAGCTCAAGTACAGCCTCAGGTGTAGGCACATCTGTGTCAAAGACAGCAATCAAGAAAAGACCACATCTAGAAATGTGTACTGTACTCCGGCACAGTACCGTAAAACAGCTTACAGACATTTGAGACAAAGAGAAGATTACGTATCAGGATGACAGAAAAAACTAATATAGAGAAAGTACGGAACTGCTCACGATCCTAAGCACACCACCGCATCTGTCAAGTATGGTGGAGGTAGTGTTAAGGTCAGGGCCTTGCATTTGTTCATGATGCAAGACTACGATCACATTACAAGCCTCATTAATCAAGTCTGATTTTTTGTTCAATTTAAATTTGGATATGTATCAGATCTAAGACCACCTACGAAAGTGACTTTGGTTTTATAAAATCTGATCTGTGTTACATTAGTCTGGTAATGGATGCAGCCTAACTGCGGACTGTTCACATGACACATGACGCATGCCCACGATTCAGGTACGTATTTGATCTAAGACCACATATGAAAGTGACTGAAATCTGATTTGAAAAGATCGGATCGGACATACATTTGGAGGTGGTTGGAATTACAATTACAATCTGATTACTATCTGATTTGTACAGATGCGTCTCAGTCTTGATGCTCTGTTCAATTTCATTCTTTTGCGGCAGACAACGACCGCATAAATTCCAGAGCGACATCTGTCTCTCGTTAGAGTCTACGCAGTTACCACAGCAGGAAGGTTTGTAATGTCCAAACACACAAATCCGATCTGATCACCTGCAAAGAACAGTGCGGACAGTCATCTCACCAGATTTGAGAAACAAATCCAATTTGCGTGCAGTCTAAAAATAGCCAGAGAGACTCAAATCTGATTTGAAAAGATCAGATCTGACTTGTCCACACAGTCCTGGAAAAATCAGATGTTTCACATTAAAGCAAAAAAAATCTGATTTGAGATTCTTTATCCTGGTAATGTGAATGCAGCCTAATTGATGTCATAAACCCACGAATCAAATACATATCCAATCTGGGGCCACATATGAAAGTCACTCAAATCTGATTTAAAGAGATGGGATCTGACATGTCCACACAGTCCTGAAAAAATCAGATCATGAAAAATCCTGATATAGTATAGTTTTTAATTACTATTTTTATTATGCACTGTTGTCAGAGTTTAACTATTTTTATAAGCTTTGCTTTTTAATCATAAGGAAATGCGTACTGGATATGAAGCCATAATGTCATTATGAAACACTGAAATATTACTTTGGCTTGACTCTTCATTTTCAAGCTCTGTAGCTGCTGCACATTCAGCCAGAGACTCCCGAAAGTGCACGTTTGGATCATCACAATTGATCACAACATGTGGTATTTCTGGTCCACATCACACAACATTAACTCATACACGCATTAACAGGCCGTCTGACGCCAAACAACAGCTCTCTTCATGTACTGCTGTGTTCACTCACACACACGCAGGCAGGGTCATAGCAAGTACTTGAGCCTAAGGGCAGGCATCTTTGTTGACAGTTAGACCACTGCAGGTTGTACACACAGCTGTACAGTGATAAATGATGCATCTGAACTGGTGATCAGTGAGTGACGGGCTCGTGCCGTGACCTGATGCAAAAGCTCAGTGAGACGTGTCATGTTGTCAGTGTGTAAAGGAAACAGAATATCAAAATAAAAGCCATACTGGAGAAGAGGAGATCTGTCAGAACTGCTGAACCAAAGGAAATTCCCTTAGTGCACACAAGGCCTGTCAGAATTAAACACGTGAGGAAGCTTCAGGGTTACTCGACATGTCATTTACTGCATTTATGCATCCTTGATATTGTCTTAATGTCTAAAAACTGCGGCCTTGTTCCAAGTATTTTCTTACATTTGATCTTCAGAGAAGTCCAAACAAAGAGTCTACCTTAGATTTGTGATATGTTTTTAAACTGCAGAATTGTTCTCAGGTCAGCTCTTATAATGATGGATCCCACTGTCCTTGTAAAGTAAAATCCCAAACAAGAAAACACTGGTGATGGCTGAATCTATGAGAAAACTGCATAAAGGGGTTTTATAACATAAAATCTTCTTAAGAATAGTTCATAAGGCCCAATATGTATAATACACTGTGAAAAGTCTCTAAAATGTATGGTAAAAGCTGTGGTTACCACAATTTCAATGTCAAATAAACAAAGAATAGATACACTTTAAAATAAGTAAATAAATAAAATCAAGTCTCATCTCGCGGGTCTCGCGGGTGAGCCACCACCCATGGCTCACCCGCCAGCCGCTGCTGTCTGTTTGGTGGCCGTGCTAAAACCTAGATGGACTCGTGCCTGTCTGACACTATTAATATCACAACTATTAACTTTCTGTTGTACCTGGTTTGGTCATTTTTATCATTAATGTTTAAAACAGTCTGGCCAGAGGAGGATGGGTCCCCCTTGTGAGTCTTGGTTCCTCCCAAGGTTTCTTCCTTCAGCTCTGAGGGAATTTTTCCTTGCCACTGTCGCCGTTGGCTTGCTCACGGGGGTCTTTGACGCTTCATGTTATTTCTTCTTTCTTCTCTGTCTCTGTTCTTTATTAAGTAATAATTATGTAAAGCTGCTTTGTGACGACAACAGTTGTAAAAAGCGCTATACAAATAAATTTGACTTGACTTGACTTGAAATGAAAAAAATCTTAGTGACCCTTAAGTCTTCTTTCTTTCCTATTCTTAACTGACCACCTACCAGAAAACACAGAAAAGACAATATCCTGTGGTAATGCAAAAGTGTCAGAGTCAGACTCAGCAGTACAGAAAATAGTAACATGCTCTTACAGCCTATAACACTGAAACCAGGTGGTCAAACACTATGTAGAAAATAAAAATATACCTAAGAGAGGGTAGAGAGGTAAGCCTAGGGGAAACGACTACACACGGTGAGTGAAGGGGGTGGGGGCACATCTAACATGCAAATAAATGATGCCAGAAGTCAATGGAAAAGGAGGTTTACTTCAAAATACTTTAAAACACCACTGTATATTATTGAACTGGCATTCCTGACTCAGTAACATATCCTTGTTGAGAAATATAAACTTGTAAGAAATGATTAAATCCAACATCAGTGCGTTTTGGTTTTGTGTATAGTATGTTTAACAAAAAATTTATGCAAAAATGAGTGTTGGCTGTTCTAGAAATATTACACAATATTTCCGTAATACACACAGGTGTGAGAGTATTTAACATCGTCATTGTTTGTTTAAATGTTTTTCCCCAGAAAATTAGTGTTTTTGGCCATAATTATGGTATTTCACTGTTACAGAAAGTGAAGTTTTGGGAGATGGACCACGCCTCAACTGACCACAACTTCTCCTCTACACACTATATATACCCCCCAGTTCTACCCCAACTTCACACTCACCTTCACCTCCTTCGTCTCCTCCCTCACATCTCAGCGCTCACCTAAGCTATAGGGGGCCATGCCTGAGGGACCTTCCTCAAGCCGCCCTAAACTCAATTCTAAAGACCATGAGTTCAGCCCCTAGCACCAGCTGTTCAGGTGGAGTCCATACTGACAAACTCTTATACTGTCAGGGTTTGACAGTTTCTTTTATTGTAAATTACAGTGTGGAAATGTGTGTGAAGAACCTTTGAATTAGAACCTTAAAATCAAGAAAACACCCTTAAGACCCTTACGACCCCGAAACTGACTAAATTAGCTGGGTAATAAATAATTAGGCCGATCCATGGGCCGATCCATTCACTGAACCCGATTCCCGTACTATTGGTATTCTAGGCAACTCAGAATTAGAGTAACCTACAGACATGATACACATCATAGCAAACATGACAAGAAAGGCTTACCCTATCTAACCAGCAGAAATCCACATACTGCCTTCAGCAGTCTGCTCTGTTTACTCAATAGCAGCGCAGGGATGCGGGGTTGAGGGGTGAGCGGGAGATATCTACCACACACAGGCACATGGCCAACACTGTTCCCAGAAATGTCTAAAATCAACAGATTACACTTACGTTTTTTCACTAAATATATATCACTGAATTTCAGATTGAAATCCCTGTCATCATTTTAAACCACAGCTTTGCTGCCTTATGTCACTCCCATTTGGTGAGGTATATGGTTTATTAATTCAACAACAGTATCGGATCAGTTGCAGTTGTCATGCAAAGTTTATGTATCGTATTGGAACAGAAAAAGTTGGATCGGTGCATCAACAAACACGGTTCCTCATGAAACCAAAAGTGGTTTGTTACTCAAAGAACCATTTGAAGCACCTGTCTTAGCTAGTCTGTAGATAATCTCTAGGGGTACGTAGTGTGCTATCCAAATTAAATGACATGAAATTTGAATATATTTGAATATCTGATAAACAAATAAGAGGGAAAGTCGATGTAATCACTGATCCCAGTTGACAGTCCGGCTGTACAATAAATGAAGCCACAGAAGAGCACTGTTCATTTTCCTAGAGCCTGGCTGAAACAACTGCTGACTGCTTTTGTGTACAGTGTGTATTTTGGTATGGCACTGCTCCAGGCATAGACTGGCCATCGGGAGGATAGAGGCAATTCCCTGCGGGCCGCTGAGAGAGCGAAGTGCATTTAATACTGAGAGTTTAGTGTAGAGGTCTGCAACCTAACAAGAGCCCCACAGGGCCCTAAAGTATCAGGCTTGGGTTCAATTTTCTACTAAGTGATCTCTCTCTCTCTTTCTCAGACTTGCCACATCCCCTTACC
Organism: Salminus brasiliensis; assembly: GCF_030463535.1. Taxonomy (NCBI): domain Eukaryota; kingdom Metazoa; phylum Chordata; class Actinopteri; order Characiformes; family Bryconidae; genus Salminus; species Salminus brasiliensis. Next base: position 5,522,161 of record NC_132881.1, on the reverse strand, counting down.
CTCTCTCTCCCTCTCTCTCTCATCTCGTTCCCTCTCTTTTTCTTTTTCTCTTTCTTGATCTGTCTTTTTCTCAGTGGTACCACGTCCGAAATTGCAGGTTCAAGTCAGTGACAGGTCAGGCCTAGTGGGGTGGCCCCTTAATGCCTGCACAAACCTCCTTTTCAGAGCCTTTCTTTGCTTAGTTAGCAAAGCTAAAGCTGGCTAGCTTAATTACACTGTAATATCACATATTTGATAACTAGTTAGCCTATTAGCAATCCTCCCAGTTTTTTAAACAAGCTACAGCGTATATGACGAGTACACACTCATTATACAACCACACTTATCAGCCCTTGTTGTAAGTGCCAACTCACTGTAATTATAATGACAGGCTTGTCTTTTTACTTTAAAGCAACATTATGTAGCAGTGCTACCTTTAAACAGCAGCTTCAGAATCAGGCTGATGCTCCACTGACTGTAACAGGGTGAAAGACTGTCCTGTTATTCCCGCTTCAGGCCGGAACGCTGCTTTTGCACTAAGGAACTTTGGTGGAGTAATGAGTCATATTTGTGTAAAATCCTGTAATATCAAACTACCACCTTAGTCCACATACTTCTTTCACTTCAGATGTCTATCAGCAGTCAACTGTCACAGTTAGGGCTGTGTATTGGCACGAACCTGGCGATATAATGACGATTCAGTATACTGTGATACTATAAGCAAGGCGATATACTGCAATTTTTTAATGTAATTTAGAAAATAACAGTATAAAACACACCATCATCAAGTCTGAACAGTGAGATTTGAAGTACAACTCTGCCATCTTGTGGTCAGGGTTTAAACAACACAAAATAAACCTCTGTCTGGCACCAATCTTTTATTACATGTGAATTATTCATTAAAAATTCATACTGTGTTTATAAAAAACAAAAAATTATGACAAAACATAATATTGGGATATCAATATTTGTTAACATCCCTAGTCACAGTCTAAGATCTTAGTCAAGCCAAATTTAGCCTGATTCAACGTACAGCCTATATAAGACAGACTCAGGAAACACAAAAGTAGAGTCATGAAGGGCTGCTGACTCTTATAACGACTGCTGCGCTGGTCTGCACCTAAACAGGACTATAAATGAACTCATACAGCTCCTGTGAACCTCTAAGACTAAGAACGTCAGGCTATTAAGTGAATGTAAACACAGTTAGTGTCACTTCTAGCTTAGAAGTGGATCCACCACCTAAAAATATCCAGGCAAGAGCAGCTCTGTGATCAGACACTGACTGCAGACGCATGGCTACAGGATGGCTAACACAACCCATGCAGGGACAGACAATCTCCAACTGTATACCATCTCTGAAGTTTGCTTGTCAGCGTTTCTACACACACAAGCTTCAACACAAAGCACAGGCGCAGAGCTTGTGTGGGATGATTGTCTTGGCTGTTGGTAATTTAATAGCATACTTATCTAAATAACAGCTGCCTTGATGGCAGGAAATAGGTGGTGTGTGCATTTCAGGAAAAGCAAAGGTAAATGTATGAGACTGCAGCATCCGGCTGATACTGAGACAGTAATTGATGACTATAAGCTCTGATAGCATTTGGTAAAAACTGTACTGATGCACAGCGTCTTCCAGAGCTGCATGGTGGGAAGCAGTATGTGAAAACTGTTTGGATACAGGACGGCGCATTCCTCTAGAGATTCCGTCCCCACTCCTGTTATCTGACAGGAACTGAAGACGCGAATGACAGAGACAGGTGTGTGTGTGTGTGTAGGAGAGAGAGAGGGAGAGAAAGAGAAAGGAGAGAGTGTCCACTGAATCTCTTGCACCACAGTAAATGCCAGTTTGCAATCACTTCATGTAGTGCTGCAGCAAGAGAGGGCGAGAGAGATACAGAGAGAAGGTGTGAGAGAGAAGAGAGAAAGTAAACATAAAAGTAAGGGAGTGGGGGAGGGCAGGTGACAACCTGTAGTACAGTGACATTAGGGCTAAAAAATGTATATAAATAAAATAAAATGAAATATGATCTCATTCTATGGTTGTAAAAAACATCCTCCTTTTCCTTTACTAATCAACTGGATTTCATTCATTTATTGTTATTACTTCAAGTAGTATTGCAAATATTTAAATGCAATTAACCTTTTTATAAACCACTTTTTAATACTTTTATGTTGCTTCATAAATTAAAAATACTACATTGAATTAGAAATGCATTTATAATGCATTATATAGCATATATAATACATTATAATAACTAATAATAAGAAGTAGTTTATACAGTATGAGTGTGCTTTCTAAACACAGATTTCTTGCATTATATCTGTTCATAAGAACATTGTACATACTAATGTTGTAATGCACTATTACACAGGTCTGGTATCTTTTTTGTTATAACACATTAGAACATTAAGCATTAAATAGTATGTAACACATCAAGCATTATGCAAGGTCATTAAAGGCTTTAAGTAAAGTGAGTTTTTAAATTCAAAGATACCTCTTTGAATTTCCATTGCATTTAATATATTAGAGAGAGAGGGGGGGGTATCTTTGAATTTTTAGCCTACTATAAGTGCTCTCTACTGGATGTTAAGGAAATTGTGTTTTAGTAATTTTTATACATACATATATACATTACACATACTTTTTCCATAAATGCATGATTACATACTTCTCTAAACTACCTCAAACCATTCCTCCAAGTCTTCATTAAGGTCGCAGCGACTGGTAAGTAGGATTTGGGGCCCAGTATAACCAGTGGAACTCAGTTCTCTGGAGTGATGGAGTTCCATCCATGTTTTGGGATGAACCAGAGCATTAGCAGGTGTCTACAAACTTTTGTCATATGAAAAATACTAAGTTACAATAATAATATTATTATTAAGTTTTAAAATATATGATATAATCCTCACATTTCTTCAACATTGCTTCATCCTTCAAATCTCCCCATTTCTCTCTTTAATTCTTACACTCTCTCTCTCTCCATCTCTCTGTCTCCATCCTCCTCCATAGGAGTTCCATGTTACCAGCGTCTTGTCAGAGCAAATACAGCACATTAACCTGACGTCTCACCACGGAATGAAGCAAATGAAAAGAGAGGGAACCACCGAGGAAGATCCACTTTACTACGCTCCTCTAAATACACTCACAGACCCACGTGTGTTATCTCTTTTTTTCCTGTGAGAGCGTTTCCAATACATCTAAATTCACTAAAATCAAATTCATCAGAGATACAGAAGGAAAACAAAGACAGATGATGAATCGTGTGTAAATAGAGGACCCACAGTGGTGATGCAAAGCTACGAGTGCTACCATGCTAAAGCTCCAGTGGTAAAGAAGAATCCATCATCATAAAGAGTTTTATGTGCATAGCGCTAATAGGCTCAATCCTACCACAAACAAAAACAATCCACCACAAACTAAAGCCTTTTATATACTTAGTGCTGACATGCTAAAAGCCCTTTTGGAATACAAAAATCTATCATAATCCAAAAAGAAACAAAAGAACAGATACTTTTGATCCTGAAGAAAACTGCAGATAGCACCAACATGCTAAAACTCCCACTGAATCAAAAAATTCAGCATACACCACAGTGTTAAAAACAGAGAGATGTGGCTCTACCATCTTAAAGATTCTAACAATAAAATGAATTAATACAAAAAAAATTAATGCAAAGAATAATGACTTAATGTACATAGTGCTAACATGCTAAAACTTCTAGTAAAACAAGAATCCATTACATTATAAACCATTTTATTGGTTCATGTTAAACATTTGGCACTCGCAGCTGTACCATGTTAAAGCTACTACTATAGTTACAAAATCCATAAAACAAAGTTTCAAATCATTGATTATACTCAGTGCTAACATGCTAATATTCCAACAAAAGTAGAATCCACCACAAACCAAATTAGGGGTGTCCTAATCAAGTTATTGTGCCCCCTGATCAAATCCTACATTTCAGCCGATACTGATCCAATCTGATCTGTGTGTGTGTGTGTGTGTATAAATAATCCAGCCACACAGTTTAGATAAAATTAGCTGCTGATTAATACATTCAGTAAAATCCCTTTATTTTTAAATTATAAGTATTTTTATATAATCAGACACTCTGGACCGACTGATTTAGTTTAGAGACTTTTTTTTAAGTGTGTTTAATATCTCATAATCTAGTGTCTGTGTGTGTGTGTGTGTGTGTGTAGTGGTACACACTCTGGACTGAAATCTGTTGTTTTTGGTATACTGGTGTAAAATGACTGGTTTATAGTGGGTAAATGTGCTGTGTGTGTGTAAGCATCAGCGTTAGCCTCGACTCGTTTCTGAATGGGTTCCTCAGTGCTGGTTTAAAAACAGAGAAAGATGAGCAGTTCTCCTGCCAGTAAAATAGAGAGTTTCAGTTTTAGGTTTAGATATTATGGTCTGATTTCATGTTCCACACTAAAATAGCTCTCAACTCTTTTATTTACCTTCTGAGAACATCTGCACTGCTGCTGGCTGGATAAAATGTCTGTTAGTGGAGCTCTAAAGCAAGATGATGAGGAAGCAGGGCTCAGTTCTGTTCAGTTGTTTACACTGCATCAAACCTTCATGGTTAATGGACACACACCAGCCATAACATCAGTAACGCTGACAGGTGAAGTCTACTAAAATGGGCAAGCATAAGGATGTGAGACACTTTGACAAGGTCCAAATTGTGATGTCTAGACGACATCTCAAATATCAGGCATGTCTTGTGGGGTGTTCCCAGTATGCAGTGGTCAGTACCTACCTACCAAAAGTAAACCGATGAAAGGGTCATTGCCGCTCAAGACTCACTGATCCACAGTGATCCCTGGAGGCCCCACTGCACAACTTGCTGGACTTAAAGGCTCTGCTGCTCATGTTGGTCTTGCTGCCAGATACCACAGGACACCTTCAAACGTCTTATGGAGTCCATGCTTTGGCAGGTGGTGCTAATGTTATGGCTGACCGTTGTAAATGCTCCAAAACGACTCGGAATACTTTTTTTTACATTGACTTTCACCCAAGGGTTTTTTTCCTTCTCCTGGGAAGCTGTCCTTTTGGAGATCCATGATCTGTCATCTGCATGACAATGAGTTATTATTAATTTAACTTCGTCACTAACAGGTTGGTTAGTAATCTCCCACCAATGCTGTATTGGATTTGCTGCATCACCCTAAAAATGGTTCTACCTGCTGGTTAAATACATGTACTTCTCTCCACCGCTACCTTTTTTTCTTGCTACCCCCTCTCTATCTTCCTCTTCCTCTTCCCTGTCGTTCTCATCCCTCCATCCTCTCCAGGGAAAGAGAGGGAAGAGAGAGAAAAGGGGAAAGAGGGACAGGGAGCCGGGCTCAATTATACATCAAAGGGGTTATGAAAAGGCAGCAGGGGAGTAGAGAGAGATAGTAAGTATAGGGAGGAGAGTGTTTTGTGTGTGTGAGTGTGTGTAAGTGTGTGTGTGTGTGTGTGTGTGTGTGTATTAACAGAAGTAGACCTACAGCCATCTAAATTCCATCAAACCAAACTTCATCAACTAAAGTGAGTTTTCTACAAATGTCCATCTAGAGGCCTATTCGGCTCGAACCCAGTTTCAATGGACAAAAAAAGTCAAGTCAAGCTATAAAAATAAAAACATTTCATTTCAAATTTTATTGGCTGTCTCAGTAGAGGAGGAAGGTCAGGAATTGTGGATTAGGCAAGTGGTGGAAGGCTCTGCAATGGAAGAACACAGTGTACACCGACTGTACAGCTTCTCCAGCTTGCTTGCACTAAAAGACAAATGAAGCCACACTCAAAAGTATAGTTTTTTAATATACGTTAGGCCTGCTAAGAAAACGCTCATTTCTGTTAGCTTGGTAATGGGGATTTGAATGTAACATTAGCATCAAGCTAACAGAGGTGAATTCTGGTCTGTTCTGGCAACAGCTCTCCAGATTAACTGCATACATTTAAAGCTAAACCAGACATTTAACAAGGTTCTTTACTTTGAGTGTTAGTCTGGATGCTGACTCTTTTAGCAGATATTTAAGCCTGTCTCAGTATATTTCTGGAGCTTGTAAGCTATGCTGAACTGAATATGATCCAGTTCTTCCATAAAAAGGCTGCAATGCTGCATTCCATTTGAACTGGGATGTGGAATTTCCCAGTTCTAAGTAGGAAATTTCAGTGGAAATTTCAAATTTCAATTTCAAGAATTTTCTACCTGAAAGGTTGAGAGAGTTTCACCAACCCCAAGATCAAAATCTTCGATGGCTGCACTGTACATCGACAGTAGTAAAAGCAGTAGTAGTATTATTCAGTTTATTAGCACTTCTATATGTTTGTGCATAAAATACTGTGTAATGCTAACCTGGGACATTAAAAGTGGGACATATTTCGGCATATTTTTTTTAGATTTGCCATAATACACTGGCAAAGGATTGTTAAACCAGTTGTGATAAACTCTGAGGTCTTTACCTTTTTGTTTTTTAGGAGAACGTTTTGACGTGCACAAATATCGTAATGTTTAACTGGAGCATGGTCAACACTAGTGTGACGCCATTCCCAGCTCCGAGGTAAATTGTATGCAGCATTAATGTCCATCAAAGAGAGTCCAACACCAGTCAGTCCAGTCCATCAAAGACGTTTGGGTGAAACAGCAGGTCTGGCAGCTCAAGACTAAAAAAGCTGGCCGAGTGGGCATGTTGGTTTCGAGTGGGGTGGTGGAATGGATGCTCTGTGTGACATAGAATCAATCAAAAAGTTTAAACAGCCGGCAGAAGCACAGGCTTACTTTTGTGAAGAGTTCACAAGAAGATTTCACACTTTCTTGGATGTTACTTGGATACAAAGACAAGTAACGTCTCCTTTAACGCTCGAAGCGGTGCTGCATAAAATTTTAATTGGAGCTAGCACAATTGTCTGCGTTGTACAGATCAGGTTGACCAACAAAGCTCTGTTGTCATGATTCCAGTCCAAGCAAATGGCAGAGCACAAAAGCTGCTACAACAAGCAACACACTGATGATAAACATGCAGATGTTAAAGAAAACATAAAGCGGACCGTGGCTGAAAGCCTGGGGAGTGAGAATGAGTACCTATACAACACAGTTTAGTCGACCAACACTCTTAGACACACAGCAATAGTGGAAAATCATTCATAATGATATATAGGATCTAATTTGAAAGATTTAAAGAGCAATATTTGGGAGCAAGTTGTTGTCTAATATTATTTGGCCAAAAGAACACGAGATGGAGTGTGTTGTTTGTGATAGCAGACCAGCCTTGACCGTTTTACTGCTTTTATACACAGTTTTTACAAATTAAAGAAACAACATAAATCAAGGAGGCCCTGAATTTTATACTGAATAGGCGTTAATACTGACAATTCCTTCCTCCAAACAGTAATTAATTATTACTAAAGTGGTAATAATTCCAAAATACCAGGTCCGACTAAGTAAATGTTTGCTAAGGTACCTACTGAGCCCTGTACACAGTCCAAGATAACTGCTGATACTGTCCAAGTTCTATCAAGGTTCGCCCGAGAGGTTATAAATGAGGAGACCCGCCACTGGTTAAAATATGAATGGAGGTTCTCGTAATGCTCAGCATGGCGTCCCACCCATCAGCAAATAAAGCCAATTAGAGGGTCGACGTGCTAATGGGGAAATGTGGACATAACCAGCAGCCCAGTACATATATTCTTTGTGCATTTTTGAGCCGATGCTACCAAATATTCATGAGGTTTGTCAGATTTTAGAGACGGTAATTTGATCTTCCAACAACTTTCCTTATTCATAGAGATGGGAGACGGATCTTGTATGGCTGGAAAGTACTGCATGGCTGCATTGCAAAGATGGCCGCAGAGTGGACAGACTTACCTTTCAATTGTTGCTGAGTGATACAGTTTTAGTGCGAAAAAGCCAAGGTTAAAACGCCTCTCAACCAATCAGGATGTGAGGGTGGAAGAAACTGTTGTTATTTTTAGTTTTCATCACACCTGGTTTGGTAAATCAGTGCTTAATGATGTTAAATCAGGTGAGCTGGTGATGAAATTGAACACATCCACACTCTGCTGGCTGGGGTGTCCAGGAGAAATCTGGAGAAAACCAAGCTTTGTTCTTCAGACTAGCTCACAAGATCTCTTTCTTCAAAAAAGACTTTCCCACTTTCTTCAAAATGAGCATAACTTTCTACTTTTTACTAGTGGTTGCCGCTGGGTTACAACACCATGTGGGAGACCAGGGTTCGATTCCCCTTCGATTCTGTGTGACTATGCTGCGCTACACCAATAATAGTCCCTGGGCAATACTCCTAACACTACATTGGCCCACCTCTGTAATACGAGTAACCTTGTAAGTCGCTCTGGATAAGAGCGTCTGCTAAATGCCGTAAATGTAAATGTATTATATTCATGTTTACCTCCTTGTGTTGTAATGTGATCTGGAGTGTTCACAGTAAAAACTCTCTTACTGATGAACAAAACGTGTTTGGTACCTAAAACCTCTGCATAGTACTGTATAACCACTGACTTTACTACAGAACCCTTGAAGAATTTTTAGCCAGGTGTAGCCACAAACCAGAAGCTACAGAAGCTGGAGAGACTGCTGAAGAGCTTTAGGCAATCTAAAGCTGCATCCCTGGAAGTCAACACCAACCCCACTGTGTGCAATACCCAGCAGTCCATGCTTCATTCCAGTTCTCCATAACCAGAATAAGAGAAGTCGGAGTAGGGGGATCATTCTCATGTTGAGGTTATGATCTACTGTGTGTAAGCTTGGCTAATAACAGCATACAGACGATATTTTCTCTGCATGGAGGAAGCCAGCGCCGGTGCTGGAGGAGAACTGGACATGTTTAAAACAAAAGATGGTTAAAGTGAACACATGTTGAGATGAGAACACCTACACTAAATTGACAAAAGTATTGGGACATATGCTCATTCACTGTTTTGTCTTAAATTAAGGGCATTAAAAATGTGTTCATCCTGCTTTTGTTGGAGTAACTGTCTCTCTACTGTCCAGGAAAGTCTTTTTACTAGATTTTGGTTGGAGCATTGCTGTGACTGCACTCAAGTGCAGTGAAGTCGGGATTTTAGATGATCACCAGCCCACCTCATCCCTAACCTTCCAACTCATCCTAAATGTTTTGGATGGTGCCAATAAGTTCATGTTTATCTGCTCCAGATATTTCTATTCTATTAGCAGGGATTATCTGCAGGGACTAGACACTGTGTGTGTGTGTGTGTGTGTGTGTGTGTGTGTGCATTTGCACATCTGTGGCAGCAATAGGTGCAACTTAAAGCAGCTAAATGCAATTATTAGAAGAGTGTCCACAAACATTTGGACATATGGTGTAGGTCAGTAAGGGGAAAGAATGGGAGAGGTAGAGCGTAAGAGGGGACTGTCTTTGTTGTTGGTCTCTTTTCATTTCGCTCTCTCCTATTCTGTGACTTTGCTCCGTCGCACCTTTCGCGGTTTCATTCTCTCTCGCCACATTTCATTCGCTTCTGTCTCTTTCTTTTCCTCTCGCGCACCCTCTCTCTTGCTCATTCACACGCACACACACACACACACACACACACACACACATCTCCATGATGTGACAGCCAAAACAGATTTCAGCAAATTGGAAAAGCCATAAAGCTCTATTAGAGCTAATCAAGATCTGGTCTGCAGCGCAAAGAGAGAGAGAGAGGGAAAAAATGGAGATGATGCTGAAGAGGAGAAAGGGCGGGGAGAGAAACAGAAAGAGCCTCAGAGAAACAGAGACGGGTGAGATAGACACAATTCAACGCACAACAAAAAAGGCTGACCAAGCCGCAGTCTGCAGAGGGACAGGAGAGAGAGAGAGAGAGAGAGAGAGAGAGAGAGAGAGTGAGTATTTGCATCCAGCTGAATAGCCTCCGCTCTAAGCTGCTGTGGTTTGTGGTTGAGACAGGCAGGCCATTTCCTTCTCTCTAATCTGTTTATTATCCTCAGTGTCCATAAGCCCACACTTCCACTGGAGGCTCACAGCTGACTCAAATAAAGCACAACCCCCCTTTAAAGCACAGCCGCTGAAAATCAGAGCCATGTACACAAGGAAATCACATAACTCACTAATAGTTATACAAACAAATAGCTTACAGCCAACACATAACACACATACCAACAGGACATGGGGCCTGATCAGGTTATTTTGACCCCGGTCCAATCTGAGTTTCTTAATGCTGAGTATTAGCCGACACCGATCCGATCTGTGTTTGAATGAATAATACAGCCGTGCAGTTTGGATAAGATGAGCTGCTGATTAATCGGTTTAGTAAAATCCCTTTATTTTAGTAGCAGTTTCTATAATGAGACATTCTGGACTGATTGATTTAGTTTAGTTGAGACTTTTACCGTCTGAGAACGTCCACACTGCTGACGGCTGGGCAGTGATGTCTGTTAATTGGGCCTTGAGGACACCAGATGGCGCTCTGAACACTGTGGTCAAAACAAAGACTGGATTAGGATTAACATAGCAGATACCCAATCCATTTTAATATATCTGGATCGCCAAACAGGATTGGATCGGGTAATCCCTAGAAAATACATTTATTTTCGACAACACCAAAGTTCTGTGTTACATGTTGGAGCATTTTCTGCTTTCATCCAAGTCCTCCCAAAGACACTCATGATGTTAAGGGTTGGACTCAGTGGGGTGGTCAGTAACAGCTTCTGTTCTTTATCTTTTCTAAATTTTCATGACAAATCAAAATAACTTCTTAATATAAAATTCAATATTTTTACATCGACTTCCATTTAAAGTTAGAACGGTTTTTTCCTTCTCTTGTAAAGTTGCCTTTTTAAACCACCCTTCAGTACTTTTTCTTATCATGCCCTTTTGGACATCAAATTGTGTCCTTTGCCGATGGTCTTATTTATATGTGCAGCAGACCACGTCACATCCTGGGCCGGGTTCACTCCAAACCAAGGGTGGTCATAATATTCTGATACAACAGTGACAGTGAGCGAAGGGTGGTAGCATCTCAGAAAGCGCGAACTTCACGGGACGTTCTAGAGCAAATGTAGTGAAGGTTCATCAAGAACAGACTTCTCACGCATTAGATGCCTCCCAACGGCAAAACAGTGGTGCCCCCCAGGCCGTTGATGTCAGAGGGGAATGACGACTCCGGTGAGCAGTTCAGAGCAACCTGCGCTTATTTCACAATGTCTCAATAGTGTCATTCAAATGTTTATATATATGTCTTACAAAACCTTGCATCTCCAACATCACAGAAGAAGGGAAAAACCTTCTTAGCATAGAATGGAAGGATATAATGGAATGTCAACGTAAATAGATTTTGGAGCATTTCTACATAAATTTCTATTGCAATTTGTATATAATGGAAAGATCAAACAGATTTACAGATTTGCCAAAAAAGTTAAAAAACGTCAAGAAAGAGAGTGAGAGAGAGAGAGAGAGAGAGAGAGAGAGAGAAAGGAACCACAGAGGGCAGGATAGGTGCCACGAACTTGAAAGAAAGAGAGCAAGACAGGACAGGCTGATTTATTCAAAGTGTGTGGGAGTGGGAGAATCAAACTTTAATGGCTTTTGGGAGCACCGCCATCGCTCTCAAAACCACACAAACACATACACACTTGCTCTGACAGTATATGGCCACTTACAAGCAGGCAGTTTCTCCTGACAGGTGAGTTTAAGCTGTGCAGAGACACGAACGCAAATCAGAGGTGCTCTTCATGCTCAAGCGCTTAAAGTAAACGAGAGAGAGAGAGAGAGAGAGAGAAGAGGGGGAGATAGAGGGGTGGTGGGGGGGGGGTTAGAGGTGTGATTTAGGGCTGTGACAGACAGAGGACCCGTTCGCTGCTAGGAGTCCCCACTGAAGCATACACACACACGCGCACACACACACACACACACACACACCCGCCATGCCCTAAATGGCCCTGACAACACTTTGCATCTCTGACATCTCACTCAATATCCATTTATTCCAGCAATGAGTGTTCACGCAAACACACACACACTCACACGAGTAAGGAGTAACATACCTCAGTACCAACGATTAACTGCAGACATGTCGTTTACTTAACCTTTAGAGGTCATTCGTCTTCATTACTTCACATCTCAAAACAAGCAGAGCAGTTCTTCTGAAACTGCAGACTCTAAATCTTCCATTCAGACCATATTTGTGTTCGTATGTAAAATCTTAGTTTAGTATTTAATCCATGTTCGTTTATTGTGATCTGATGTGATTTGGTGTTGATTTGGTGATGAGATGCATACAGCACCTTAAAACACCTGATCCAAATGCTAGGATGACCATATTTTCAATTGTTTAAAAAAAAATAAAGAGGACACTGGGGATGTACGGGTATCCATTATAGTTAAGATGTCGTGGCTGGCTAGGGGGGTTTCAAGCAGCCCCAAGTTGTAGAACCAGTGGCAGTGTGGGTGTGTGAGGGTGGAAATACCTCTCAAACCATGCAGCTACAGTTAATGTGAATAAACATCAATACATACACTTTTACATTATTTTGCAAGACCAATAAAAAGTCCTAATAGTAGGATTGCAACGGGACGAGATTTCCACAGTATAACAGTCTCAGAAAAAAAATCACAGGTCTGGGGTATCACAGTATACAGTATTTCACATTTCTTCCTCTTGTTGATGTTCTTTTTTATTGTTGTTTCTTATTATTATTCTTTTTTATTACTATTATATTATATATACGACTATTTATCTTATTATATAATACATTGAACCTTAAAGGGATGAAAACAGGGTAAAGTTATTGTTAACTTTACTGCAGTTTAAATAATTTGGAAGTGGAAATGGAAGTACATGTAAACTCTTGAATAAATAAATATGAAAGCTGCATGTGAAGTATAGCTCCTTTGACCTGTTTTGTTTCCAGCTAATGATTATTTTAATTATGGATAAATCTATAAATAAAAAAATAAATAAAATAAATTTATTTTCTCTACTAATTTCTATTAATATAGATAGAGATTATATTAAATTAATATTACACAAATGTACACAGTTTGATAACCATACTTTCTCATACCATGGTATACCTAAAACCTCTGTACCGCTGCAACCTTACCTAACCTTGCTTATATGACTTAATAATCTGCTTTCAACGTAGAAGTTAGGCCTATTTGGAACTTCCCAGCCACGGCATCCTAACTACGGTGGATACCCGTGCATCCACCACCAGCTTTCTCCAGAGAGAAAGTGCTCGCAGAGTTGTAGACAAGTTTTGACTAGTGAACTAATGTCAACTTTTTAAATACACTGAAAAGACCTCAAAACACCTCACCTCAAAACACCGTCACCAGCTGGGCAGACGTGTTGATCCAGAATACGTCAATGATCGAACAATCTCTAGGTTTCTGTGCTCACAGCACAGCATGTCATTTATACTGCATCAGGTGTGAAAGGGGCCTAAAGGTTACAGTACAGACGTGATATGAAATAATACAAACATAAAAAAATAGATGTTGAACAAATTTGCAGTGATGGTGGTGCTGTGACAGAGCAAAGTGAATAAGGGAATGAAGGTGGCATAATGGTTTGATTGGTCAAATAATAAAGTAAGAGTCAATAGATTGTTCAGTTGTAGAACTAATGAGTTAGTGGCCAAATAACAGCTTAGTATATTTGTAAAAACGGAGACACACACTTCCCACATATAACACATGTTCCATTTAGAACTGATTAGTAAAGAGATCCTGATTAATCTTGTCAGCTACATCCAGAGCCATATGGGCAGAGACCCTCGGACTGCTGCACTGTAGAGCATACTGCAGTGCTGTTTGAGAGAAGTCCTAACAGACACCAAACACAGTGTCATGAGTTGCATTTCTACCAACAACTGTAAACTACGATGAGGAATAATACACAAAATAGAAATGAAGCCAAATGGAGCTGAATTTACTTTTATTAGTTAAATGAGATATTGAAAAATTGGGGGATCTGCCGTATATATGTTATATCTCTTAGGGTTGTTTATGTTTTAATGTTGTCCAGCTCTTCCTTCACTTGTTCCACCTGTCCTTTAATGGGACCTGCGTTGGAGGGGTTTTGATTAGTTACAGTAGGGGGTGCTCCAGCTATTTAAGGGTCAGAGGAGAGCAAGGTAATGCTGGGCTGATTCGGATGTCAGACTTGTGCCATCGGCCTTCCCACCAACCAAATGACAATGGGCCTTGGTATGACTGCATTGTCAGTCTCTAGTATGTTGTCATTTGTACCAGCGATGGAGGTGATCTTTATATACACTGTAGGCGTCGAGTAAAAGCAGGTGCCGAGTGCCACATTTAGGATTTCTTGATTTATCTCCTGGTTTGAAGCAAGGAGGTAGGTTAGATGTTATGAGGCATACTACCACAAGCATTAGTTGGATGAGCTGTGAGCTTTTTTATGAGGGCTTATTGATGACTTTGCCTTTAGAAAATATAGCAAAGGTTTTAAAGGCTAAGCCAGTAAACTTAACACAACAAGTAATGGGCACACATGACTGTACAGATGACTGTAATAGGAATTAAGGAGTGTTTGATGAAATTAGCCTGCAATCTGCCATAATCAATGTAAATGATGTAGGATGTAGGAAGCGTATACCACACCAACTAGCATCATGCTAACTGGATGACTAAATCATTACAAGTTCATTGTCAATTGATCTCTAATAGATTCTAATCAACACTTGCAATGGTATGCTAATTGCTACTACTCCATAAACCAGGTCTGAATGAAATGCAACTCAAACACTGGCTGATCCACAAATGACACAACAAATGACTTGAGGAACCTTCAGAACAAATTCCCAAACAACTGTTACAGATTACAGAACCAGCTCCACTTTTCTAATGTCTTATGAAGTGCAACTGCTAGCCACAGCAGATGTTAACTTCACTGCCTCGAAGCTTATTAGCTACCTGCTAGAATGCAAGTCATGCCTCCACAGCCTTGGTGTGGCCAACAGCCACAGAGTCAAATGAGGCTGATTTAAGCTTTCTGACAGGCTCCATGTTTTGAAGCAGAGCAAGAAGCAGACGGAATTTTGAGCGGCCTCACGCGAACACGGGCACCGGCTCCAGATTGCTTCTGTAGTGCTGCCAAGGCAACAAATCAAACATCAGAGTCACCCTACACACACACATACACACCACCAACCAAGCATGAAGCCTGGGGGACAAAGGTTCACACCCTCCAGAAGTCAGCTCCAGTGGAGAGATAGAAGTAAGAGAAAGAGAGGGCGAGATAACCAGATAAACATATAAGCAGAGAAACTGGGTTTGTGACCAGACAAGTAAAAATAACAGCACTGTTTAATCAATACATCTCTCAGATGGCGGGACTTGAGGTGGTGAGCGAGAAGTGATAAGAAACTGATGGGCTGAACAAAACTGGGCCAATCAGATCACATCAATGGGAGTGTTGCCATCTGTAAGGGTGCCACCCACCCCTATGTAATAGAGAGGAAACCCTTACTATTTCACTACGCCTCTTACACACTACTCGATTCTCTCTGATGAAAAAAAAAAAACAGCACAGGCTCAGCCGGACTGACAAACGGGGCTAAAATCATATTTTCATAAAATATTGCATTTACTTTACATGACATTGCATGTCCTGCCAATTGTACATGCACATTGCGATGGATAGATAGAGGCTACAGTGATGAGGGGAGCTGAATATACACTGTTCAGTCATTGGCTGAAACACGCCGCCACTATTTCTTTCAGTACAGGATGTCGGTGATGAAAGCTTAGAATTAAAACATGTCTAATGCTTACTGAAGACAATTACTAAAGCTATTTAATGTATTCAAACAATTCAGGATTAGATTGTGATTGGTTGGTCTACTTATGTAACTATACCTCTTTTTAGGGTCAAAGTCAATCAAGCAAATTAGATTAACTGTGATTAAAAGGAATGCAATTCATGAATATTACATATTTGGATAGCCTGCCAGCATTTTTTATTTATGTATTAAAATTTGAATCTTACAGTTTTCCTGAGATACATAGTTTTGCATCTACAGAAACACTAGGTTAAATAAACATCACATACAGCACATAGGTACAAGATCACTCAATGCCCTGTTCCCTACACCAACACCTGATAAGACGTTCAGGGGCAGTGGTTCAGAATGGACTAACACACACACACACACACACACACACACACACACACAAGCGTACATATAGAAAAAGTAAACAGATAAGCCAAAAGTTTGCTTATCTATTTCGGGAGGCCTGCTTGTCTGTCTGTTTGCCAATACTTTTCAATCCATTTATATAAGGCATTATAGCAGGCAAACAAGAACAGCCCTTGCCTTATCAGCTTTTTTTATCAGCTTTGCTTTATGCGACAGAGATTGCTAGTCAAATATACTTCGACCAAATAGACTAATGACAAATGTGCTATAGGAGTATGCCGGGTATTACACAGCAATCTTATTCATGTTAATTAATTGGGAGAAGTGACCTGGCTTCCATTGGAAGTGAGACAGAGAGAGAGAGAGAGAGAACAGGAGACAGCTGGATACCATAACAGCAAAATGGACATATATCAGAGTCATTTGTATGAGCATGAGTGTGTGCGTGTGCGTGTGTGTGTGATGTGCGTGTCCCGACAGGATGGCGCTCAAAACCGAGAGCAGTGCATAATGTCATTAGTGTTGCCATTTAAAAGCTCATGTCACGCTTGCTGACACAGTCCAAGACCCCTGGCAGGAGAAGAGCTGACGCCTAACAAAACCACGACCCTGACATTGTGCAAACACACACTGCCCTTTATATTGTGTGAGCAGTCTGTGATTAATGGACCAATAGAAATAGCCAAAAAATACTTGGATTAAAATCTTGTTGCCTTGATGTGCAGGAAAATTAGGAGCGCTTTCTCCTGTAAAGTTACCATTCCATAAATATGCAGCATACACTTTCTGATGTGCCATACAGGTGATATTGGTGCCATATCTTTCATAACCTTTATAATCATCTGCTGCCCTTTATATTCTGTGATGAATGGATCTACAGAAATGGTCCAAAATTACTCTATATAAATAATATATTATGTTGACATGCACTAAAGGTATTTCTTGCTCCTGGGCTCCCCCTACAGTTTGGAAGTGGAAGTCGTGCTTTGAGCCACCATTAAGGACACACTTTTCACATGTATTTTACAAGCTGAGAGATACAGAACCGTCACTGAAAGTCAAGGAAGCATGTGGACTGAGGCGGTGGAGTGATACTACAGGATTTTACATAAATATGAGTTTGCTCAGCGTTACACAGTTCTCACATGCGTTGTTCTGCCTGCTTCACCCCGCTTAAGTTACACAGTGCAGTTTCTCACATGCCGAACCTGGAGTAACAACACTAACGGTGCCCTATTAGAGTCATTAGAGTCATTAGAGTCATCAATTAACATGATTTTAAATTGATATTTTAAAGTAAAAATGCTACATTATGCTGCTTTAAATGGTTTAAAAGAGTTATTTGTCAAACAGAAGCCATTTAAAGCTGAAAAGGTACATCGCCTGGTACTCTATTAGCATGCACATTTGGACATCAGTCAAATCACAACCATTGCCCCTAACAATGATTTTGCACTCAGTCGCTACAGCCGACTGGTTTGCTTGCTTATCAACTCAGTAACCGCTAACTTTGTGAGATGTTCTAGAGCTGCTGTAGTGGAAGGTATACTGAGAACGGACTTTTCAAACATTGAGCGCCTCCTAATGGCATAACAGAGGTGCCCCACAGACCACTGATGCCAGAGGGGAACGGTGACTCTGGCAAGTGGTACAGAGCAACCAACACCTCACTGTGGAGCAGTTAACCTGTATAATGCACACCTTCCATCACCTACTACAGTCCATGCCACGATGTCTCGCTAGTGTCATCCAAGGCAAGGGTGGTTATCCCCACTATTAGGTAGGTGGTCATAATTTTCTAAAATATGACCGTGTACAAGACCATTTATTACATCCATTTACTATAAATCCATATGATTTGGAGGTATTATATAGCCCTGGTGCTCTTGTCCTTCAAATAAATTGCAAAATAAAGGTCAGAAACACAGGCAGGAGCACACACACACACACACACACACACAGACACACTTGTGTAAATTGGCCAGAACGCACTGAAAGCACTAACGTAACTACTTGAACGATGATACACTCCTCTGGGCATGTGTCACACACTCAAAATGACTAATAAGAGCTATTCATCATACTCTCACACTCAGGTATGAAAACATACAGACAATAACTACTACGCTGAATTAATTCAGTCTAATTCTGGATCTACAATCCATCTTCCCGCCTACCACTACACCACATTTAGCTTATTCATTCCTATGATGACCTTTCTTCTGTCATGTAAATCTCCTCCCTTCTCTCTTACACATTCAGAGAACAAGATACAGAACGAGAAAGAGAGAGAGAGAGAGAGAGAGAGAGAAAGAGAGAGACATAAATTTCCACAGCTCATTCCAGCTGTCAGATGGTAGGCTAGCCCACCTGCTCCTCTAATGCAAGAAGCCTCCCACTTTTTTATGACCCCACAAATTACACATGCGATTACAGGACCATATGTACAGCATCCCTGCCTCCTCCCAAACACGCTCATGCTCTCTACTTCTGACTCCTATTAAACAACCAATTACAAGGCCCAGCATACACCCCTCCTCCCATCCAGCACTCCATTCTCAGCTACTTAACCACCAAGCGGGCGCGCTGTCTGTCTTTGGAGTGAATTGATACACTTTCCTGGACGGTCTTTTTTAATGATCTGCCCCCGTAGACTTCATTACTCGGTTTAGGCAGGTACATCAGAGAAGGCTGCCACCAAATGTTATGGGGAACTTACAAAAGCAAGATCTGCAGAGACGGAGGTTGGGTCTACCTTATAGCTGTGATGAAAAATCTCTTAATTGGCTACTTATGACAACCTAAATTCAAGCTAACTTCTTAGTTAGCAAGCCAGTGGTCCTTTTTTTTTAGAACTGTCTGTATTTACATACTAATAATCCATTATTTCCTAATCCATAATTTAGGCAATTATACAATCGAGGCAGGTCTCGGAAATCATCAATCAGGTTTACTCCTCTTAGTGTTTAAAGTCCTTACAGATTTTAAGACCACTATAATAAAGACCACCTGGTGGAGGATTTGCAGCGTTCCCAAATATAAACCAAAGGAAAAGCAGGAAATCAAACATGAAGGGTGCATTTAAGCTGAGACTTCCCCTTCCCTTTCTGTTCGTGCCATCGCTTCGCGTTTGGTTGGTTACCGTGCCAAGCCGTTTGAGTGACAGGCTGATGGAGTGGTGATGTGGTGTGTTCTGTATGACTGTGAGGGGTCACAGGGGGGTCAAGAAAGGTAATGAGGCCATAAAAATGCAGAGTGGAGAGCCGGAGGACGTACGGACGGAGCGAGAGAGGGAGGGGTATAAATAGAAAATAAATCAATGGAAAAATAAAGAGAAACTTTGTTGAAAAACAAAACAGTCCTCCACCCCTTCACATCCTCCCTGAGGATTAACACTATTACTCACATCGTAATAATACTAATAACGGTTCATTCAGAGGCCGTTCTAATCCAATATGACCTGCACGGTTTCAGTTATCCCAACTTGGAGTTTCCATTGCTGCAAAATTGCCTAGACTTCCAAGCAACAGTATCTCCATCACCAAACTGGGATTAGCGTTCTCCTTCAGGGAGGAGGAAATTATGTTTCATATACAAACATATTAGACTTGAAGTCTAGCAAACCCTGTAGATGCTGTGCACCTTTAAGGCTGGATTTACTATCATTAATTTATGGCAGCCATCAAACAACATTTCACTCAGTTTCACACCGAGCTTGTTCCAAATGCAGACGGCTTGAGGGACATTGATTATCAAGACCAGAGTGCTTTTTTGAGGCCTCATCTGGCAGAGCTTCAGTACAGAATAGCAACAGTTCAACAACGTTCAGCTATGAATTAGCTTTATCCCTAGACTTTTCTATGGCTGCTAAACCTAAACCATCCGGTCCTAATCTTTCACAATATCTTTTCACTAACCAAACCCACTAACCAAATGTGGCTGCAGATGCTTGGTGGCTTAGAGCCTCATAATAACAACTGGAACATGGGGAAGGTCCTAGAAGGTCGCTAGTTTGTACCCCTTGAGGGACACTCCACCCATTTTAGTACCAGATTCAACAAGCCCTTGTCCACTTGGCCTCAACAGTTCCCCTCAGAGGAACCTTAAGGGCCATTCCATTACTTTGTTAGCTCAAGAGATGTGTCGACTTGAGCTGACGGTACTTTTCTAACCCGTAGCAGTAAATTACTTTAACATAGTTCATATTTCAAAAACATAACATTCATAAATGTTTTCAGCTCATTGCCACTTGTGTAATATACGGTAGGTATGGCCCACATCCAAAAAGTAAGCTGAATTTGGAGAGGGAATGAGCGCAACACAATTCATACATATGGAATGTATGCTGGATGTGGAGTTAGAACAGCAACAACCACGCTAATCAGACAGCTGTGTCCCAGCAGTCTAAATGTACAGCAACCTTTCAGAATCTCATTGATTAGAGACCTTTGTCACTTTATGACCTTCTGCCCCGATGTCATAAGCCTTCACCCTAGCATCGAGAGGTCTAGGGCTCGATCCCTGGTGATGCTAAAGCCAACCTTTGCTCTCCCTCTCCCAATCACTAGCCAATGCAGGCGTATCTTAGTTGATATAAAATAGTTGGCAATTAGTATTCTCCTCCAATCCTCCTTGAGCTGGCCAGTGATGCTCTCTTTAGTGGCAGTTTGAAAAGACGCAAGGGCGCTCCACATGCCTCTGAGGAAGTGTGAGCTAGCCTTCACCCTGCCAGCTTGATAGCCTTATGCTTGCTTGGGAGTAGACCTAGTAGGTTGGAACTGGGCAATGCGGAGATTGAGGATGTTGAGATGATCTGTGTGTTAGATGATCAGTGAGTTCTCAGGTAGACATCTATAGATCTGAACTCAGACTCTCCAAATAAAGTGAAAATGACCTGAATTCAGCAGATTATAACCAGATTATAAACAGACTATGACTCCCAGGCCATAGTGGCACCGTATTAGACCTTTTTGTAGGTTTCATTTTTAAGACTTATTATTTTGAGACCTATCATTTTAAGACTTATTATTCTATTATTTTAGCTACTATAAAGTATTTTGCAAAAATAATATCTATATATCTATATAATATCTATATAATCAGTAACTGCTCTGATAATGAAAACAAAATAGCAAATGAGAATGAGAAATTATGAGAATGAGAAGAATGAGAAATTGTTCTCGCGTGAGGCGTGAGGTTAAAAAGGCAGAAATAGATTGAGCATTATGGATAACCACTGGTGGTTCAACAAAAATAATATATATATCATAACAGTAGCTAAATTATGGCAAACCAGACACTGCTAACTCTGATAAAACACTGTCTGGATTAAAAGCCTGAAGGAGGAGTTCCCGCTTTATCATCTCGACGGATGTTAAATTTCCCTCACCCATTTCCCCGCTAGAGCCAGCGGATATAACTGACTTATCTGGAGAGATACCCAGTTGTATTTTTAAAGAATGGCAATGCTAAAGGGAGGCGGCCAGAGTTAAGTGCGGCCTCAACCGAACGGGCGACGCTTGTGCACCAGCATTTAGAGGAACAAGCGAGAGTTGCAGACTGAATGCGGCAGATACTGAACAAAAACTATGGCCCACCTCTCCTTTCATGCTGGCTTCAGCAAGCTTAATCATGAAGTCAGGGTACCCAGTTGGAGTTAAATACATCTCACTCTCACTCACTATCTCTCGCCCTCTCTCTCTCTCTCTCCTCTTTATTTACTCATAGTGATAGAAGACGAAAAATCGCCTGAGGCTTTGAAGATTTGGTGTGAGGAGGAGTGTGGGATGCACGCTCACTCGCGCAAACGCACAATACGGACGCCAGCAGATGCGTATATGTATGTGTGTGTGTGTGTGTGTGTGCATATACACGTCAGAGAGAGTGAGTGAGTGAGATATAGAGGGAGAGAAAGAGAGAACGAAGGAAAGTGAGAGAGAGAAAGCGAGAGAGAGAGAGAGAGAGACACTTCATTCCCTGTTTGAAGTTGGCTGCTTGGCTTTGCCAATTACCTCATATCAAGGATTAGATGAAGGAGAAAAAGCGCAAGGGGGAGGAAGGATGAGTTGAAGGAGAGACAGAGAGACTGGAGGGAGTGAAGGAGAGGGGAAAGAGAGAAGCGACGGAGACGAGAAACGAGCGGGGTACAGTAGATAGGAACTCTCAGCAGGGAGTCCAGGCACCACTTTCACTCAAATAGGACTCCAGAGATGAGGAGACATGATGAGAATTTCGGACAAAGAAAAAAAAACATAAGGAGAGAAAAATCCACAAATTTGCTGACATACATTGAGCTAAACAGTTATGGTTGTATAAAAAAATGAGGACAGCCCATAAAAATCTCTGTGCTTTTAGATATATTGAAAAATATGGACATGTGATCTTCATTTAAACAATAAAAAGAGACAAGAGGTAATATAACTAAAAAACAATTAAATAATCTGCACAATGTAATTAATTAAAATGCAATTTCCTTGTGATTCAAAGACTAGACTGACTGTTCACTGCTGCCGTCTAAAAGAAGGTTTCCAGAGCATCTGAACCATTACTGTCTCAAGTGAGCAACAGCTTCTACCCCCGAGCCATCAGACTCCCCAACACACAAGGACTGGAACTGGGAACCCTTAAGTAGATACATTGCTGTTAAATACTATATTAAAGAAATGTTCTCTTCCACCTCAGTAACTGCTGTGTTCTCGCACATATAACGGGTTACGTATCTCTGCACCTTATCCTCAACACCTCATATTCAGTACTGAGTGCTGTGTCGACGTTGCACTGTTCTGTCTGATTACAGTCGTATTTGTATTTATTGTATTGTTCAGATTCTATGTTCGCACATTAATGTTTGCACATTGTACAATTGAACTTTATGTAGTCTGTATTGTATTGTTTTTGTTCCATGTTGCTCCATGGTACCTGAGGAACACAATTGCAGTCTATTGGGTACTCTTATTTAGATGGATGACAACAAAAGTCTTTCATGGGGTGTCATTTTTTACATGATTCCAAATTCACATAAAAGTATAACTAACGTTCTGTGCCATGGTCAGAGACTATTCATTTACTTAATATTCAGATAACTTACAGATTCCCTTGTTTTCAGGACACTTACTTCCAATATTTAAATAGAAACCAAAATGTTCAGCAATATTAAGGTCTGGACTCGGAGCAGTCAGCCCAATGCTCTAAAAACAGCAGCAGCAGTTTTCTTGATTTCTTCTTTATTGTCTGTTTGCTTTTCTCATTAAGAGCTTCTTGGTCAGCTCTACATCCTTTCAGATCCACAGTGTTGCAGCAGAACAATGGAAAAAAATACTGAAAAAAAAAGTTTTCAGATCTGAAACCAACACGGAGGTTAATTTGTCTCCTCTCCCTTAAAGATAAAAGCTGTGTGCTGTTTATCTTTTGCTTTCCTTGTTCTGCCGCAAGTGGATTATCTTCTATCTGATCTCCTCAGTAACATCTCCTGAAAAACGCACTTGAAAATAACATGTATTTAGTGATAGTTTTGGCTGGAAACTAAATGAATGAATAATGTACTGGAGCTTGCTGTTTTACTGTATTTAGAAGCCACACCCAAAACTAGAGATACGTGGAATACCACAGCAACCATGTAGCAATATCCCAAAACCACCAGAGAATTGTTGAAGCTGCACAATCACAAATTTTCTTTTCAGGAAAATGAGTTTCTGGTTTAATACATAATTACATTTGGATTCTGTATACACATTATACTGCTAGTAATTCCAACACTATGGTGCGTTCTCTTTCCTTATTACTATTCAGCCACATTGGCTGAAACAACCGTCTGTTAATTGGTGCGGTGGAGCTGAGGACCAAGCTCTTTCCTCAGAGCGTGTCGGCTGTCTGGCAATGCTGCTTCTGTAGCCTTTGAAAAAAAGGTGGTGGCTGGCTTTTCATGTATTGAAAGAGACATGTTAGCCTCCTAGTGTTGGGAGCATTGCTAGTACTGGTGGGCTACGAACAGGTGGGTTAATTAGCAGAATTAAACTGAAAGGAAAGGAAAAACTTTCAAAACTTGACAAACTAATTAACCAAAAAAAAAAAAAAAGAAATGCTTGCAGGTTCAGTTAGTCACTTTGGAGAAAAAAGACTACATAAAACACTTTCACAGGTAGCATTTGCTGTCAATACTGAGGTGCTATAGGAAGATATTTATCTGAAGTAACAGCTGCCCTGTCATTAGACTGCTCATTCAGTGAATAGAAATTAGCAAAGAGAAAAAACTGTCAGACTGTGAATTAATTTAAAGCAGTAAAAAAGACTATATGGGTCACTCTTGATGTACGACTCCATGAGTCCATGGATTTACAAGCTATTTGTTGCTGCCGTTTCATAGGGAAGGTTAAAGACTCAAATAAGTGGTCTATATTACATCTATATGTCCAAACAGTAGTGGACACCCTTTGTAATGATTGCATTCAGCTACTTTAAGTTGTACCAATTGTTGGCACAGATGTGCAAATGCACGCACACACACACACACACACACACACACACACACACACACACACACACACACATACACAAACACATACAGCTTGTCTAGTCCCTGTAGAGAAATGCTGCCAATAGAATAGAACTCACTGATGCAGATAAGCATATACCTACTGGGACCATGCCTAGCAGGATAAAAATTACTCCAACAAAATGAACGAGCAGATATCCCAACATATTTGTCCATATAGTGTATACGGTCATATGAATGATGACAGATGTATTGGTGTTGAAAGCTTGCGAAGCTCAAAGGAGAACCTGGAGTAAAAAAAAGCAGTGCAGGCGTATATACAGTGTAGGAGTTATTTTGAAGAATGGTCAGCCTCTTGCTCAATTAGTTATAAAACTTCCAAAAAGTTAAGTAAAGAAAGTCAGCGAAAGCCATTTCTCTCTGTCTGCTAATAGAGCTGCAAACTGAAGATACAGAGAGAAGAAGCGTCTGGCATGGTTTAAAAATGCCCATCGCCTGCTCACTTTCTGCTGCTTACAAAAGCAGTGAAGGAGCTTAAATAACTTTGAAACTGAAATACTGTTGAAACTCTACACTAGCCAATTTCATGACCTGCAGAGCTTAGAGGTTGCTGACACAACTTCAGGAGTCAACTCTGAAAAGCACATTACCATAGAGTAAATATTGAACTCCAGCCAGCCAGCATGCTCATGTGGGTCTCATATGGGTATAACTTGGGCTAGGTGGTTTCCAGGTGGGCATGGGTTTGTACAAGTTATTACTGGGACCCAGTTGCCCCATCTGGCCCCATCGTTACAGCCCATCCTTATTTGACCTGCGTCCCATCTAGGCCCAATGCGCAGTGTACAACCCAAATGGGGCCCATGTTTAACTCCCCCTGGTCCCATCACTGACCCTGGTGGGCATCCATACGTGGGGCAACATGAAACCCATGGACAAAACTTTCTAGTTCTGGGCTTCCCATATAGGCCTCATATTGGGCATGTTATTTGGGAATGTATATTTATGCTCCGCCTATAAAAGGTACTTCCCCAGCAATTTCTGAAAGAACACTCTGCAGAAAACTGCACACCATGAACATATGGATGTTGTTAGGTTCCATACAGAAAAATCGAAATCTGGCAAACTGTGGGGCATTTCAAGTTGGCACTATGAGCTCCGCACAGGAGTCTTTTGGTGAGTTTACTTTGACAATCATACACATCATTGCCTAATCCAACATTAGCCGGCCAGCTACAATCCCAAAGAGCTAACCTCATACCACACAGAGAGGACACAGTAAAGACAACAACACAGTCTGGTAAGACTCAAGAAAAATAACAGTGATAAAAACAAATGCTGTGTTACGTTAATAATCATTAACAGCAAATCAGTGCGTTTTATTCTAAGGCAAAATATTTACGGATGTAAAACCACATCTGGGCCTTCGCCCTATCCAAAGTCACATACAAACTATAAAGGACGATAAAGGAACATGCTAACATGCTAACATGGATGTAAGCTCTGGTTACTGGTACTGAAACTTAACTTTCAGCAAAATCCAAACTAAGTCTCAGCTCCACAAGAGCTTTTGACGTACACAAAAAACAAGAAGACTCACAGTGTAGAGTGTACCCCCCTTGACTTCAGCAGTTTCAGGATTCTTTAAGCTCTAAACAAAGCTTAAATGTTAACACAGCGTTTTTCCTTGTTGTTTGCTGGTGTAACATTATGGTGACACCAACATGGAACAATACTGAAATACCATGAAATAGCCCTTTTTTAGCATTCATGCTGTGCCCTTCACATGTAACCAACACTGGTGCCATGTGGACATGCATCTGCAATTTATCTAGAAGATGTACACATGCTCCTGAGGCTGATTTCCACTGCAAGTGTAACAGGCACCACCTCAGAAGCCTCTCCTTCTGTCCCTGCCCCATCTCTGAAGTAGATATTTCTTCTTTGCTGGATAAAACTAAGACCGATAAGACCAGACTGATATTATGAAATATAAGGGTCTACTACATTCTCTTTAACATTGTCTATGTTTTCATGTTGGCAAGTCAAAATATGATCTGCTTAATGTAAACATATATCAAAGACAAACAACGTCCAATTCAGGCTTTAAGGAGTGTACTGTAGGAGTGTAAACAAAGCCATGGAGGCAGGGAGAACAGCAGAGTTGTACAAGTCGCAATATGCAAGTTGCTCACAAGTAGTATCATATGTAATGGTGTGTGACGTAGTGAACTTAAACACTGAGTGTGTTTGTGTGGGCCATGTACACACTCAGTACCTCTGGTATATTCACAGTGTAGGGCTGGCTATGGAAGCTTGGAGCGTTGTCATTCACATCTCCAATCTGGATGTTCACTGTATCCTTGACCACCTGTAGAAAATACAGAACCCTCAGGTTAAATTCACACTGTATTTTTCATTTTAATAGGACCATTGAATCTGCATTTTTTTTTTAAAAAAAGACCATGAACCATTCATTTTCCCAGTCAACAGTGTAAATACAGAAACCAAACTGCAGAAACAGCCCATTAAGAATTGCTGATAACCCATACATTTACATATGTCTGCCAATCAGCCTGTGTAGCCACACTGTATGTGTTTTAAGACGTACAGGCACAATACAGGGCAACCAATAAGCTATTTACATATATCAGGCATAGAGACACAGCAAACAAGAGAGTCTGCTTGATTCTAATAGATAAAAGAAGGATGAAAATTGGCCCTGAAAAATGAATGACAGTACACAAAACCATACAAATGGCATATGTGAAACTCAATACAGGAAGTGTATATTAGTCCTTGAAACTCTGCTGTAGAGTGAGAGAGAGAGAGAGAAAAGGGGAAGAAAGAGAGAGAGAGGTGAGCTATGTAGTGAGTTTATGTAAGTATTTACAGTTTACAAAAAAGACTTACCCCCTGACTGTCACTGACAGAGAACACCACCTGCATCTCAGACTTCATCTGCAGCAAGACATACAAATGAGTCAGTAATTATTAATAATACTAGTAGTAATAATAATAATAATAACAATAATAATAGTAATAATACCTGTATAACCCTTTTTTATTAACTCATCAATGTGTGTGTGTGTGTGTGTGTGTTTAATGTGTGCAATGTTTGTGTACCTCACGGTCCAGTGGCTGCCTGAGCCACACCACTCCAGTGTTCTCCTGCACAGCAAAGAAACGTGAGGCTTCCTCACCGACCACTCCGAAAATCAGTGGCTCTCCATCAGGATCGACTGCCTGGAGCTGAGTCACTGAAGAACCTACACACAGAGAGACAGAGAGAGAGAGAGAGAGAGAGAGAGAGAGAGAGAGAGAGAGAGAGAGAGAATCTTTCATCTCTGTTCTCAAAACTCAATTAGAGTAGTACACACATACAGACACACACACACACTTACACATTATATATATAATTTGACCAGGAGTGCCCAAACGTTTGTTGTATAGCGAAAGTCAGCAATCAATGAGAGTCAATAGCACAATTATAAAGAATCAGGTCTAAACTGTGCAGTAACAGTCACAGCAGAAGCTCAATCAAACAACGCTAAAAATACAGAGAAACGGGTCAATCAGCAACAGCTTTCTATCCTCCCTACTCTCACTATTGTTAATGCAGTCTATGAGTATTAGTAATATCAGCAGCGCTAGCACTGGATGCTGCCTTCAGCCAGCAACGCTGGACAGCGCTTATGGGACACTGTGGATGAATCAACCAGCAGCAAACTCATAACGCAACAGCAAAGTAGAGATCCAGCTCCTTTAAGGAGTCCCCTCTACACAAATCTACAAGCTGAACGAGTGTGAGAGTAGGACGCCCCAGTCGTGGAGCAGCTGAACCACTGACTATATTACTATATACTATACTATATAGGATTATATTATTAGGTTTAAAAGCTTGGCCCTACAATTAACTCTTTAAAAATTACACTACTTGTCCAAATGTTTGTGGACACCCCTTCTAATGAATGCATGCGGCTACTTTAAGTTGCACCCATTGCTGACACAGGTATGCAAATGCAAACATAAGTAGACATAGCTTGTCTACTTCCTGTACAGTAGTACTGCCAACAGAATAGGACTCCCTGGAGCAAATAAACCTACTGGCACCATGTCGAATGCCAGGCGTGGGAATACAGCCCCCGAGTATTGAGCTGTGAAGTAGTGGAACTGTGTTCTCTGGAATAATAGATGGTGCTCCATCCAATACTTTTGGAAAGAGTTGATGAGGAGATGAGATGGGGTGGTGAGCATCCAACATCCAGACCTCCCTAACGCTCGTCACAGAATGCAAACAAAACCTCAGAGCAGAGTCTTCCCTGGACAGTAGAAACAGTTACACCAACAAAAGCAGGATAAACCTCTTTAATACCCTTGTTTTTAAAAGAAATGATAAATGAGCAGGTGTCCCAGTACTTCTGACTTTATAGTGTATATTGATTTATGTAAGAAAATATAATTATTCAACCCCTTTGCTGTGGGAGATCCAAGTTTGCACAATAAGTATAGGCTACTTTCTTAACAAGGCCGAATAGAAGGTGCAAAATACAGGGAGATACTGCAAGACAATCTACTTCAGTCTGCTAAAAAACTAAAGTTTAGGAGAACAAAACTTTCAGCACCTTCCAGCAGGACAGCGATCCCAAACTCAAGGAGTGGTTGAACAACAAAAAGGTGAATGTTCTACCATAGGTCAGGTCAAAGCCCAGAACTCAATCCAACAGAGAATCTGTGGCGTTATTTGAAAACCATGATCTTAAAGCGCCTTCAAGCCAACCTGACCAAAAGTGCCAGAAAGAATTGGAGAAAGAGCACAACCACTGAGCACAGCTGGTACAAATCCTTACACACTTGAAGCTGATAGAAAAAGTGGTTCTATCACATTCTAGTGTGACGGTTTTGCTGACAATGCATTTGGACTTTGAAACGTAACCTTAATGGCACGGTTTGCACCCATAACACTACTGACTGGAACAAAATGTGTAACATCAGACCAAACTGATGACTTTTGAGGGGGTCATTAGTCTGAATTGTTGGTATAACTGGACATTGGTGAGTAGGGCCAGGATTATAGGGTAGCACAGTACACAGTATACAGTATTTCACAATTCTTCTTCTTCTTCTTCTTTTTATGATTATTATTAGCAGATACAATGACTTAAATATTTAAAAAAATTTGATTAAACAAATGCTTTACTACTGATGAAACATTTTAACGTAAGTATACATGAAAAGTAACCCTTCAGAAAAAAATAAAATAAGTGAATAACTACATCAAATATTTACTATACAAATATAAAAGCTATGCCATCAGCAGCCGGAGTCAGAGAGAGCACTATTGGCTTCCCGTATCGGATGACACATGTACTAATCTTCATCTTCCGAGTGTTGGGGGCATTGCTAGTAATAGGGGGAGCTCACATGAATGGGAATTTGGTAATTGGCCTTTCAAATCAGGTAAAAAGAGTTAAAATAATTAAAATAACCAGTATTAAGCACATGTATACGATATGATAACCCTCAACGCTTCATCAGACTCTATGATTCTCTGTTCCTGGACTTCATCACAATCCTGTTGTTTAGGTAGGATTCAGATTTAGCACAGGGGAACTTGGTATTGTGTGCACTTCCAAATCTGAAAGCTTCATGTTTTGTTTTAAAACAGTTCTTAAAAAGACCTCCTGTACGCATCCCCCCCCCCCCCCCCCACACACACACACATCCTGACATTGTATAAAACCCGTTGTGTGTGTGTGTGTAGGCACAGTAACAGGTGTGTGTTTATAGAGGCACCTGGCAAGGGGCTCCCTAACCCATTCTGGCTTTAGATGAGATCAGAGTGCCAGTTGCCGGGATGCTGCCAACCTGCACTAATGAGAAACAGCAACAAAAGAGCCTCCGAGAGCCTTCTTGCTGCAGACAGACCCACACACACACAAACACACACTCTCACACGGGCGCATCCATGCTACGTTAGAGGCCATGCAGTGCAGCCATTAAAGAGCAGAATAGGGGGGTGGTTTGACAGGCGTGTGGTACTGGGCCGAGTGAGGGCTAATCCAGAACAGGGCGGGCGATGAGGTGGGGAACACAGGGCAACCAGAGGTGCAGTGGGTAACAGAGATGAGGGTGATGAGCTTCCCTCACTATGGGACAGGATAAGCACAGTCAGATACTAATGAATTAAAACAGTGCAGCACTGCGGGAGCTTTTATTCACAGATCTTACACACTACATACAAAGAATAATAACATTTACTTTAGTCACAACACTAACTAGACATTTAACCTCTAAACACTGCAGCGAACATTAACCCTCTGGAGCCAGGGCGTCAAGTGCAATGTTTCTGGATGTTTCTGGTATATATCTTTGCGAAAAATACAGCGTAGAAACACAGTTTATATATATTTTTTTTATCTGTAGAGCCCAACCTTCACATTGCACCTCATTGGCAGATCATATGTGACTCGTCTCTGCCTTGCGCCTTGTCTAATTGATGGATTTGTGTGTCTTTCATCTGCCCCTCATTTGTAATCGGTGAATTTGTGCGTCAGTCTATGGTTTTGTGTGAAACTATTACTTATGCTTTTGATAAGTTAAGACTCTGGTAAATCCATTTTAAACACTAAAACAATTTGTCCACATGAGTAAAGGAATGCTTTAACAGGAACTTTTAAGATTTTCTAAAAATGACTTAAATTTTTCAGGTTTAGGGTCAAATATCTCCTCACACAGTGCTCTAGGTCACATGGGTCTCTAATAATAGAGAGAGATGATATTGTAAGACTGCAGAGGGTTAACAGAATTAGTAGCATTTTATGTAACTTAGTTTTGGAATTTGCTGGTGGTGATTGAGGGCCCCATACACATTTTTGAATATTTTAAAAAACAGTTTGGCTTTTGTCTGCATTTTGGCCTCCCATCCACACAAAACCTGTGTTTTTAGTCACAGGAAACTGAGCTTCTTTTTTTTTTGAGCTGAGAATTTTTTAAAACCCTTTCCAGTGTTATTGTGTGGACAGGGAAAACGGAGATTTATGAAATGCTGACATCACAACCCATGCATGTTTCTGGCAGAATCTCAAACACATCTTTGTTCCCTTTGTAAAGTTAAAATTTAACAAAAAAAATAAGTAAAGAACTTTATTTAGAACTTACTTATTCAGGACAGCGTATTGCACGTTAAACAGTAAAACTGTATTTGATATGGTAGAAAAACTAAAACATATTAATAAAAGTGCCACAACCTCTGTACCTGCATTAAGCATATAAACAGTAAAGGTACATTAAACTGTGCACAAGCTTTTTTCTGTAGCGCTGGGACACCTAGACAGTCCAGATTTTCACTCCAATACAACTCACAACATAAAGGAATGGGGCACAAATGTGGGCCTGTGGCTCTCAGGGGACTGATTTGCGACAAAAAAACAACAAAATCAAAACCAACCATAACTAAACATTCCCATTATGTTATTTTAATAGTACACCAGTACACCAATAGAACCAGAAGTTATGGTTCAGTCCACATCATGATGTGAACATCACAATTTAGTATGATTGGGCACACAACTCCCAAATGCATAAAGTTTGGTTTCTTTTCAATTATTTTGAACAGACAGTCATACAAGTTTGTTCCATCTAGTGTGGTATAGTCCCCCTGAGGTAGTCGGTACAGCCAGTGGTGTGATAAGCAGTAAAATGTAAGCAGTGAACACACACTCTCTCACATATTTTTATGTATGGGTTATGAGCCAAAAAAAAGGCAATAAATCACAATTGATATAACAGGGGAAAGCATCTCTTATATTTCATAAAAAAAAGTTATAAGACTATATTTAAAATACACATAACGTTACACCTCTAATAAATATCATTGCTGTGACGTTGTGACTTGGTAGATCCTCTAAAATTGCCAAAAATTCAACCCAGTCTCTCTAAAACAAAAAAGTGTGCCAACAGTCACTATCACTGCAGCTGAACATCTGGGGGAAGTTTCACTCAAGATAATGGGAACCAGTAAAGTAAACTAATGGTGGGTGTTAATCTGACACACTTAGGCTTTCAGTTCTCCTCATGAAGTCCCAACCAATGGCATTTGTGAGTACTTATGATAACTCCAGCCTATGCAGAACTCTCCTTTTACTTACCCATCACAAGAACCAAGAAAGCAGACAATATAGGGTCAAATATAGCCCAGTTAAGGCACTTATGGCAATGGTAGGTGTAGTCCTGTAGGCCAAAACTTTGTGTCAGACACATTTAAGGCCCTGAAGGAAATTTTTGCATTACAATCAAACCTTACCTCTTCCTCTCAGTCTCTTACGCAGGCAGGTGCCTCAACAGCTGAGGCCTCACCTTCCTCTAAACCAGCTCCATCACATCTGTCACGAGACTAAACACCAGCCACTACAAAGGCCAATTAGTCTCTCTCACTCATTCATTCGCTTGCACCTACACACGCACACACACACACCCTCCCACTTTTATTAATACGCACCACTGTGGCAAGAAAAAGAGGTGAAAAAAGGACTAATTAATACAACGATTTATGAACCTCTCTCCTCCTTTCTAATGAGATTTATGCAAATTCAGCTGCTTTCAGTGTGAGTTATAATTTGGTTGAAGACGGTGCAAATTAAGCATTTTACTACAGGCTCATTAATAATCAGGACTTGGTTCTTTCTCGTTCTCCTCGGGCCCTTTCGGATCCCCGTCGCAGTGGGGACATCCATCGTCCGTGGGCAGACGTGCTGGCGCGGGATAACAGATGGACAAACGGAAGAAATATCTTGTCTCCAAGCTCGGGGAACGTAGGAAATTCCGCCTACATGCAAGCTAGCCTTCATGGTAGGAAGACTAGTGTACATTCAGTTTAAAAATCTCAGCTTCAGTGCTTTGCATTATACACATACACACCAGGACCACCTGTACCATGTCAGCATCACTGTATATGGTCAGCTGTGGTCATATTATAGCCCCTTAAAATCACAGGCAGTATCAAGGGGAGCAGATAAGTTGCCTTCAAGGAAAAAAGATCTGACTATTTGAGGCACGTTTGGAGGCAGATACTTTGAGTCCTGTACGTTGTGAGGTGGAGGGGCCTCAATGGTTTACCATGGATTAATGAGTCTCGAGGGCCCATGACCCTGTCGCCAGTTCAATGGCTGCCCTTTGTTGGAGCACTTTTGGAAGGTACTGACCTACCCCACAATAACTGCCTGATGTTTTGGAGATGTTCTGACCCAACTGTCTAGACAGCACAATTGGGCTAATCAGTGTTTCATAACTAAAGTAAATGTAAAAATACAGGTGTTATAAAGGGGTCTTTAAACAATACCAAGGAAGAACCACTATAGTTTTCATGTTTTATTGTTTTCAAGAACAAGAAGGATAAATTAAGGATATCACCAAAATGGCTCCCTACTTTAGGGCACTATTGACTATGTTGACCATTTTGTGTGTCCGAACCATAAAGTTGATTTAGAGCATGATTGTAAGTGCATTACAATTTCCCACAATGCACTCGTAATTTATAGTAAACATTGTAGCTCGATACATCAGCTGAATGTGGACCAACATGCATTGCAAGCCTCTTGTTACTAAGCAACAGACAGCAGAACGAACTGGAGCCGATGACATTTGCTCATGTAGCTAAGCAAGTGAAGATAAGCAAATAATGGTTACGAGCCACTTTCAATTTCACATATTCTACCATGTTGTTTGTTAACAGTAAAAGATAACTTCATTAACAGCACAAGGCCTTTACTGATTCAGAATGTGTGTGTGCTAATAACCATTTCAAGAGTATCTTCACATGATTGCACCATACCTTCAAAACATTTAACATCTAACGTCATCTAAAGGAACATCTCCCTAAGCATTCTTCACATTTATTCACCCACCATCCACTTTGAATACATCAGCAAAAAGAGACATACACTGACCAGATACGACTGATCTGGCAGTGTGTGTAGCGTTAGCAAGTGGGTAATGTTTTTAGTCATAATCACATGTTTTAGAGCCCTGTTCATACATGCACACACAATTGCACAAGAATTAAATGCTAATTACATGTGATGTGTGATCTTACAACCCCAGAAAGATTGAGGCCACAAGATACCTGCAGAAGTGCACTCTTTAAAAAAGGAGTGCTTCAAGGGCTCCTAATTAAACCAAACGGTTCAATATAAAAATCCATGACCATTTAAAGATCCTTAAACATGCTTAAAGGGTTAAATAACTCTTGGTGGATGCCATGCTTGTTAAAAACCCTTTCTCAGCACTAAACAGAACCCTTTTGGTTGAGACTGTGCGATTCCAGTGAAATGACCATTTGTATAGAGTGAAGCAGCAAAAGACCTGCTCCTTTAAGCGAACGTGGGAGTGTATTTTATTCAGGATTCAGAAATAAAGGAGCTGTTGGCCGTTTATGTGGAGAGCGTCACGGCCTGTTTATACTAGCTAAATACAATTTAAGGGCTGCTTGTGTAAGTCTGAGCCCGAGTTAGTGGTAAAGGTAAGACAGCAGTGTACTGGAATTTAAGTGTGAAAAAGGATTAGGATGTAACCAGCCTCTTACAGATTTATGCTTTTCATGTGGTATGTGCTCATTTGGGGCATGGACCACAAATCTGAAATTCTCATGCAAATTTGATCTTTGTGTAATCCTTTATGCCTGAACCATCCAAAAGCAAACCGCAGTGTTTATTTGACCTTCTGACAAATATTTAAAAGTAGAAATTAAGTAATACTTTTGCGTATGTAAGTTTGTTTTTATTATACTTGATGCTTCAGAAATTCGAATTGCTCAGAGCAGCTCTAATAAAGCACACCAAAATGGGTCAGTGGCTCAGCCAGGGGTCGCACATTCGGATCCCGAGCCATGCCGCTTTGTCATCAGCAGGCAGAGTCAGAGAGAGCACAACTGCTCTCTCCGGGTGAGTAGATCTCTCCCTCACCACTCTATTGGCCAGCACAGGTGTCTGTTACCTGGTGTGGCGGTGCTATGGACCCAGCGCTTTCCTCTGAGCCCTTACCCTCCTAGTGTCAATGGCATTGCTAGTGCTAGGGGGAGCTACGAACGGGCAGGTCAATTCGTCAAAATAAATTAATTTAAAGGAAATATAATCCATCACCATACTTGGATATATACATTTTCTTACACCCCATGTATAAGTATGAATTTGCCTCTGTGCTTGAGTTCAACTTCTCCTTCAGTAAGGACTGTGTGTGTGTGTGTATGGTCTGATTCTCTGTGCTTATCAGTGGCAGTGAGGCAGGCAGCCCTTTCCTCTCTTCCTCTCTCCAGCCTCCTGCTCTCCCTGACAAATGACGCTATTTAGCTGAAAGTGATGCCAGTATTAAGCTTATGAATGATACACTGCACATTAACAGCCTCCAGAGCAGAGAGCCACTGACAAGAGCAATGTACCCCAGGACTCATTCATCTCTCTCTCTCTTTCTCTCTCTCTCTCTCTCTCACTCCTGCTCCCTCTGTGTTTGTAAAGGATGCCTGGCCATGCTGAAGTCTCTACACACACCAACCACGGAGAAGAGCAGACAAGCTACACTGGACCACATCACCTCAGGCTTGGAGACACTGGCCCTTATTCATCAAGGTTACGTAGAAACGAGAGCAAAGTGGAGTAGACGTACAATCTGTTACACTGACCAATCAGCAAACAAGAAGCCCTGCACTTGCATTTGCAAATCACAGGCCTCGGTTTACCCTGGTATGAAAAATATATCAGAAATTTTGAAGGTTAATAAAAACTCAGCATTCATCCAATCAATGAGCCAATGGTTTCCCTCCAAATCCACTCGTCCACAGAATACACTTTCGTATCCAACAATAAAAGGTTGAGGTTTTGGAAATCTGTCTGACAAATCAGATTGACAGAATTTTTAGTTTAAGGATTCTACTACTGTTATCATTTTAATAATTGTAGCCCTATATAAGTACCGTTTTTCTGTAATGCTTATTCAGGTAGATACAGTATTTCTTTTTACATTTTTGTGTCAGAATTAATATGATGAAAAATATTTAGCACAGAATTCCCACATTGATGCATCTCTACTAATAGCGTTACAATGTGAACCTGGTGGCAGTGTTACATTTACCGCATTTGTAGTCTTGCAGTTGAGAGAGAATGGACAGAAGAAGCTCAATATTGGGCGTGACTCGAGTCATTATCGTCTAAACGTTTGTAACTGGGGTTTCTGTCAGCCAGACTTGAATTTGTTCTGTGTTATCCTGCTAACTAGGCTAATGGTAACTAGCTTTTAAAGGTTTGAGACAGTGTGACAGTATGACAAAAGTGGAAACTACTCAACCCCTTTACTAAAATATTCATTTGTGAATAGGTTATAAAAACCTTTCCCTCAGTGCTTCGGTAAGCTGAATTGTGCAAGTTTTGTTGTTAGGATAACGTCCATCAACCCAGCTGAAAACTGGTCTAACTGTCTTGTCTGATCACGTCTAATTATCAGTGGTTAATGTGGGTTGGGAAAGTGCAGTTATATATTTATATAAGCAGCCAGATCTCAATACAGAAGTGGTGGGACATCACCATCGTACTTTGAAAAGTGATCTGGTGGGACTGGTATCCATGAGAACATGAGGAACTGTTCCCTTTAGAGCTAAAAACTTTTGAACTTCAGAATATGCATAGAATTTCACAAAAAGAAAGAAAGGAGAGTGTTCAGAAATGACACGATTTCACAAATTTGAGGGTAAGACAATATTAAACATATTATAAAATCATTATTTTAAAAGTCCAGAACGTCACAGCAATTACAAACTAACTATTTCTGTGTACGAATTAGAAGGCTAATTCATTAGATCATAGATCAGCTGTCAGCTAGCTACTGCTTAATGCTTGAGACGTGCATTTAAAATACAAGTCAAATACTGCAATCATGCAGCAGACAGTGAAATTACCATCGTTAAATGATGTCCTGCGGACTCAAACGCAATCTTGGTTAACCCCGTAACTCTATGCATGAACAGTGAATGAAGCGCGACCCGTCCTGCCGGGAGCCGGGAGTGTTTGTAAAAGAAGTTTGGGCTGCGGGGAGCATTTGCTTCCAAAAGCGGAGCAGGATGCAGGTTCGGCAGGGTGGGGATGCGGAAGGAGAGACTAAGGCTTCGCTTCAGGATGGCAGCAGGCGGTGGAGTATGGCAGCAAAATGTGAGAATGGAGGAATGAGTGAAAGCGAGGGAAGCAAAAGGAGGATGAGAAGGAGAAAAGAGAAAAGGGGTAAAGCTGTGCAAAGTGAAGTGAAATAATAATAATAATAATAATAATAATAATAATAATAATAATAAAATTAAGCATAAGAGATGTCCCAATACAGGTTTTGCCTATAATCCGAGTTCCTTATTGCTGCACATCAGCTGATACCAAAATAATACAATTAGAGGTAGGAATTTGATTCTTACATGCATCTAGATACGGACATGGGCAATTCTTAATCAATTTACAAATTGATTTTCTAAATGTTAATTGATAATGTAACATTGACAGACCACAAAAGGTGCAACTCTGAAGTATGAAAGTGCAGCGCCAAAAGCTGTGCACAAAACAGTGAGAATCCAACCAGCATCCTCTAAATTAAAAGCTAGGGCACAGAGCAC
This sequence comes from Salminus brasiliensis, assembly GCF_030463535.1. Lineage (NCBI taxonomy): Eukaryota > Metazoa > Chordata > Actinopteri > Characiformes > Bryconidae > Salminus > Salminus brasiliensis. The sequence goes on along the minus strand of NC_132881.1, from coordinate 5,483,915 downwards.
TTTGGCTCTAGTTGGCAGCAACTGCAGTTACCATCTAGCAAACAATGTTGAGGTTTTCACCCAACTCAGACACACTAGATAGACTCCATCACGACTTTTATTGCCAAGGATTTGCGTCTGCATTGAATCACTGAGAAACAGGGCTTTTGTGCCATGCCGAGCCCTTTGCAGCTGGGATACAGCAGCGTCCCAGCTCTACAACCAAACCAAAACCAAAGTCAAGAAATCAATGAGGGAAATGGGCCGGACAGCAGTAACATGTGATTGCCACAGAATCTAATGTCACCGTAACTGCACATTTAATCACATATGAGTGACAGCTAGCGTCTTATGAGCTCCAAACAATGAGCAGTGAATGAGAGCCACACGGGTGCAGATCTGGCTGAGCTGCTGAAGAGTGTAGCAGAGGAACGGCAAGAAGAAAGGTTTAGTGTTAGTTACTGATAACGCTCCAGTATGGCTGCTGCTGCTGAACTGGGCAAGTTCCTACATGTGAAATGCTACGACCACACACTAAACCTGGACTCTTAGCAAGCGCTCAAGTTGCCCACTGTGATGCATGAGGGTAAGAAGTATTACTCCGTTTTTCCATTGCAGCCCCACGGCTAAACCTTTTAGCTGACTAGCCACATCACTCCCATTTGTTTTCTTAATAAAATATTAGAAGTAAATCCATCATTCATCACTACAGACAATTTGCTTTACAAGTACCAAAAATCATCGTATCATGCGGTGCCTTGAAATTTTCACCCCACTCTGTACTAGAAAATATTATTTTTAGTCATTTTTAGTCAAGTTTTATCAATTATCACCACCTTATTTATACATTATAATCACAATAAACAATTATTCCACCATTATTTCATGTAATGTGGTGCGTTCATCCCCGGCTATGATTTCCAAGCAACCTAATTTTACACATATAGGTCAAATCACACTGGTACAGAACTCAAGTCATGTGTGTGGTCAGATCCAGCTTCGAATGTGACTCTAATTGCTAATCAGACATTAAACCCATAACTGTTCTATACACAAATTCGTGCCTCGAAGAATGAGGGCGAGTGCCTGAAAAGGCATGAGTGAATGCTGATGTGTTGTTGTGATCGTGATGTGTGTGTGTGAGTACAGACCCGAAGGCAGTGGTATGTTTAAAATAGCTCCAGGCTTGTAGACGAGGAGGCCCAGGAGGCCCTTAAATCAGCCCACAGAGGGCATTCATCCCGGGGCAGATCAATAGAGCCTCAGCCCCTGTGACTGGAGAGGGCCCCCAAAGGACAGGGGCAACACACCTAAACTTTATTAATGTCATCTCATCTCTACACACACACACACACACACAGCTGGGACACTAGCGGTGGTGATGCGTATGTGTGTGTGTGTGCGGAGTGTGTGTGTGTGGCATCTTCGGTGTTTTATGCCTCCAGCCTTTTACAACAATATGAAATGTCTTCTGCTCAACACAGGCCAGACAAGCTGCACCTACACCTGAATCCTACAGCATGCACCATTTTCTTCTTCTTAAGTTAAGACTTATTAATAAATTCATCAATTAGAGCTCAAATCACAATAGAGGATAAGATGTATGACGAGTGTCTTCCTCAGAGAATGCCTAATGCTAATGCATCAATAAGCAATCAAAGCATTTGGTAAAACTAAAGAAAGCACACAGATCGAAAAACTAATCTCAGTATTTAAGCAAACAAATGGGATTATTGGCCAAATATAGTCTCAAATCTCAGATATTTTCATACTCCCGACCATTTTATTCTGAACATAACAGACCAGATTCATTAAACTACAATATCTATATTTCTGTGTCTTTACTGCTACGCTTTTTTTTACATGGCCTCGGTAACAGTCAATTAAATTTGTTTAACATGCTAATGAGCTACTGCATATTAATGACCAACTCTCAACGTCTCTTTGGGTGCTTGAATGCGCCACTACTTCACTAAACTTCCTGCCTGCATTGAATTTATAGTTTTAAAGCAACACTATGAAAAACTGACATTTCTTGTCCCTCATGGGCTCCCCCTACAGCCAGCAAGTGTAATTCAAACTTAAAACCAGCTAAAAAATGGTCTAGCTGTCTTATCAGATCAATACATACTAAAGTACACACTTTACACATGCATTTCTGGACAAGCTGAAAGATAGAAAAAGAAGCATATGGACTAAGGCCGTAGAGTTTACACAAATATCACTCAGAGTTACGCAGCGTTACGCAGTTCTTGCGACCGTAATCCTGCCTACTTCTCCACGGTACATAATGCAGTTTGCAGTGTGGCAAGTCTGGAGTAGCAACGGCAGAGATGCTTTTCTCTTTATTACAGTCAGTGGAGCATCACAATGAGTTTAAAGCTGCTATTATAAGGGGAAAATTTTATACATTTGAATTTGAAAATGTGTTTCTGCAACACTATTTACTCTTAACCTCTAAATTCCTCAGCCCACAGATGGTTCCTGGCTTTCCCCCCCCCACTGGTATAACTTTGTAACAGTTTGCATTGCTTTGCATGTAGTTACTAATTAGTAACCCTAGGGTGTAATTAAATTCACGGGGCATAAGGGGTTAACGTTACAATAAACATGGACAAAATCAGTAATATCATGAACGTCTCATCTCAATATACAATATTATATTTACATTTTAATTCATATAAAAATATGCTTACATTTATAAGCAATGCAACATAACTGGCCTTTTCCAGCAGCAGAAGTATGTACAGGTGTACTGCAGAATCTATGTACTCTCTGGCAAGTAAACCAGAACCCTGGAAACTTTGGGCACATCAGAGTCTCGATACTTAAGCAGCGAGACTTGTGTTTGCTTGCTGCACAGTGATCTTTCACTACAAAATGGTGGAACTCCAAAGTAGTGCTCTATATAGTGAATAGGACACATTCTGCTCACAGCTATTGTTTTCCTTTTACAGCACTGCTTTAAACAGGCTCCTCCCATTGATTTACTCATTAGTGTTTCCACCTGTGTGTAGTTTATACCCTTAAATTCCTAGGTGGTTCCAGTCTTGACTGGCTGGTCTAGCTTGTTTGTTCACTTCTTTCTTGTAGACTTGTGTTCAAAGAAAATAATATCATCAATACTGTGGACACTGGAACAATAAAACTGTCAGACTGCCTAAGCTTAATGTGAAGTATGGGATAAAAAGTGAAAAGCAGAACTGTAGCGAATACTGGTAAACAAATAGTTATTACTGCACTTTGTGTTTAGCAAAATGACAATATTTAAGGTGAGCTATATTTGCCAATATTTCAAAGAATAACATGGCATGTGTAGTGTGTATACTGTAGGCTAACTGGAGGTGTGTTAAGTTACATACATACATGATAAAACACATAGAAAATGTCTTTTGCCAGCAACATGAAATAAACATCGCTAGACACTAGACCCTCCAGGTTTATTCATCTGTTTATAACATTAATAATTAATAACAATAATTTTTACAATTGGGATGTTTTTAAAAAACTGAAACGCAAACATATCCCCACAATCCTTTCAACCCACCTGGGGTGGCCATTTAAACTATTGCAAATCTGGGCCTTGGCCTGGTCAGCTTACATTACAGCAGTGACTGTAAAGACACTGGAGCCTTATGTGGACACTGATACAGACATTGGAAACCCAAGGAGAGCTGCATGGCATTTATAAATTCTTCATGGGGTGCGAAGGTGTGAATGCTGATGTCACTTTAAAGAGGAACTGAATCCTTTTACGTAAGTCAGACTTCATTAAAAAAGTACTTACTCACCCTCTGGCTTATGAGTTCAAGTCTGTGGTCAGAGGTGGCAAATCCAAGTCAAGAAAGTAAAAAATCCACCCCAGGATTTTGTGCTACCTGATTGCATTTTGTTAGTGTTGGAAATCGTCATTTTAAACAAGACGCTGTATGAATTGGAATAGAAGTCAGATATGTGAGTTTAAATGAGCTTACATGCCTGCTTGGGAAAAAATCATGGCATATCCATCAATATAGGAAGCCTTGTGGACTGTTTATATATTGATTGAAACATGTCGGCTCACAGTAAGCTCTGATTTTATCCCCTGGTAGCTGAACAAGTGAAATAACTATACATATTCAACCAGTGGCTATATGGCCACTAAGGGGTGGGCCGGTCATGATAGTTACTGTTTTAGTTTTTGGAACATAATTGTTAGTGGTGTTTCCTATTTTTTCTGTATTTCTAATCCTCACAATACTGGGCTGAGTGATGGACCCCCAGTGTGTATCAGGTTAGTGGTGTTAAGTCTTTACTCTGCTTTCTTAAGATGTTAGTTTGACACATTTAACAGCTGAATTTAAGGCAGATATGATAAAAACTGACACACTCATAACATATTTTGTATTGAACTGCAGAACCACCAGACAGAACAGCATGAATGCCTAAAATCCAACAAAGCTGCTAAAAGGACAACATCGAAGTCAGCAAAAATGATGTAGCTCTTGTCCATATATTGTATATCTTATGCATATATTGTATAAGTATGTCTTATGAATCTCTTCCCACAGTCTAATAAATGTCTGCTGTATTTCCCCAACATTGCTCCCCTCACAATGTGTAATGGGCGGCCCTAAAAGTGCGACCAACCATGAGCTTACATGGCTCCGCCTTCTCTTCGAGTCAGAGCAATCTGGAGAGATAAAGCTAATGCTAGAGCTAAACCTTGCGAGCTAAAGCGCTGGGCGCCTGTCGCCTCTCAGCTTTACTGCAGAATTTAGCAGCTGGGTGGCGGGACTGAGGGGAAGTCTCATTGCAGCATTGTAGGTGGGAAGATCCACTATCCGCCGCCCACAAATAGCTGGCCGTCGATCAGGAAATCGACTTAGAATATTAAGACAACGAATGATGAGGGCATTTGAGTGTTGTATGAGATAGCTGCTTTGTGTTTTCTATTGAAACTTTGCTGAACACTTCACTTAACTTTAAAGTGTCAACCAAAGCAAGTGAAGTAAGACATGCAGTTAGTTTAAGGCTCTGCAAATGAGCTCTGTAAATGAAACGCCTTAGTAGTCAAAATGTAGCAGAGTCGAAATGACAGATGCAGAATCATTATAAGCCGATAAAATCATAAGCAAATTTGTAATAGACCATGATGAATAATACATGTGCACATGAATTATTAAGCTGTGTTTAATACAGCGCTTTCTGCACAGTACACTGACTGTTTTTAAATGTAATTGCTACAGGTGTTGTACACAGAGTCAGCGGTTCAGCATTAGGAATGAAAAGAGAGTGAGGACTCTGCCGCTAGAAATCTGTTATACGTAATAAGAGTGTTTTGACTCACGCTGTACAGTATAAGATCCATCAGCCGCCGCGTTAATAGCAAGTGTTTCATTAACAGGGCCGAACTGTAAATCAGCCTGGCTGTTAATTGGCTGGATGTCATAATCACTGCATGAAGCTGTTCTTCATATGCGTTACCGTAATGTCGTAACGGCCGTGTTTCCTTTCGGCTAATGAGCGGGGAGCAGTGGTGCGTTCCTGCCCTCATTTGTTCGCAGGCCATTGAGAAAGGTTAACCCCTCTGAAACGTGAATTATGCTGCACCCTTGAATATGTTAATAGGGGTAAATACCGTCCGCAGGGTTTGGGTGGGGGTGGGGTTGGGGCGAGCGGCATTAGAAAGGGTGTGATAGGTTTCTGACCCATGCAAGCAGACAATCAGCGGTGTGAAAGATTAATTTGAGGTGACTTTATACCACAGACAGCTCTTTCAGTCTGACTGTGCCTTTCAGCAGTGAAGCACACAAATTGCTTTTTCCACGCCTTTATGTGAGCAAATTTCCATACATAATTTGACCTGTAATACTAAGTTCATCCTTTCTGACGGACCCTCGAGAAGCAAACATAATCCAGTCTAACCTGAGCCCTGCAGGTACTTCTTTCAAGCTCATATTCACTCTCTCTCACACACACACACATACAGACACACACACACAAACACACTGTAAACAGGCCTTTCATATTTTGTTGCACCGCCGGTTACTGATCAATTTTAAAGGACCCATATCAAAGATACATGAGAATGTTTGCTGTTTTGTTTTGAACCCTATTTGTGATTTTATTAAGTCCATATACGCAATATCACAATGTCACAAAAACCTACATATTTACACATAGGTTAGTATGTCTGTCTACACCTGTTGAATTTGCGAAGACATGTTCCAGCCAAGAAGATGAAGAACCCCCAAATCAAGCTAATCTGAACAAATATTTCGTCATATTCTCTATTGAACTGCAGAACCGCCACGCAAAAGGTCAGACGTAACGCGTGTGACAGCCCAGAGGAGAACAGAACAGCATGACGGGCTAAAACTTGCTGTAGTATGCAAACTGTATTGTTTTTAACCCCATTTTAAAGTCCACTTACAAAACCTCTGTTTTGCTGTTATAAGGTCACAAAAACCCACACATTTACATATAGGCTAGTATATGTCTACATCAGTTTAGCCTCGCACATTAATGTTGAATTGAGAAGTGTTCCAGCCAAGAAGATGAAGACAACCAAATCAAGCCAATCAGAACAAATATAATTTACATATCATTTGTTACTGTTCAATTAAGACTGATATATACACATGATCTGGCATTCTGACCATAAAAGAAATATTTATAACTTTAATATGCCTCTTACTGTCCATTAAATCAGCTCCACTCACCATTTAGGAGCACTGTGTAGTTCTATAATTCCAGACTGTAGTCCATCTGTTTCTCTGCTTACTTTGTTAACCTCCTTTCACCCTGTTTATCAATAGTCAGCAAACCACAGGACTGACCACAGAGCAGGTATTATCTGGGTGGTGGGATGCATTCTCAGCACTGCAGTGACACTGAAACGGTGGTGAGGGTGTTATTGTGTGCTGCGCTGCTAAAACGAGTGGACGCTGTTGGCTGGATATTTATATATATATAATGCCATATTTATATATATTTATATAATTATGCCAGCACAGGACATACTAACACACTCACAACCACCACAGTGTCAGTGTCAGTGCATTGCTGAAAATGACCACCACCCAAATAATAGCTGCTCTGTGGTGGTCCTGTGGGGTCCTGAGCATTGAAGAACAGATTAAAAAGAGACTGACATGCAGAGAAACAGAGGGACTACAGTCTACAAACTACAAAGTGCTCCTATATGGGAAGTGGAGCTGATAAAATGGGCAATGAGCATAGAAATGAGGAGGTGATATAAATGTAATGGCTGGCTTTTAATTCTAACTAAAGAGTGTGTTGAAAAGTGATCATGTGAAAATAGACAGACACAGTTCATCTCACAAGATACCATCCACAACTGTTTCCAGCTTTGCGGGTCAGGATGCCTAATGAGCACTGCAAAAGAGTGCAACAGTGGCAGGAGGAAAATCTCAGCAGGGGGAATCAAGACTCAAAGGGGGAACCTTCTCTTCTTCTGGACTGTACTGGACAGTGCAGACACACACCACACTACACAGAATTAAGGTTTTATGGATGTACTGACCCTTTTGGCCAGGGACAGACAGTATAGAGTCCATATAAAACAGGACAAAAATAAAACTTGAACACTGATTTGCAATGGATAAGCCTAGAAAATTATCATTTTCCAAATCAGTACAGGTACAGGTGAGTGTATCAGGCTGATATTAGCAAGGGAAAAACAAGTGAATCAAGGACTTTGGTGATATAGCAGAAATATGATATCACAATATTGTGGGGTTATGTACCAGTTGGGTAATTGGCAGTCCAAATTATACCACGGTGATATTCTGAGGGAGACGTGTGACGGTATGAAATACACAAAACCATACACAAAAGCATCTACGCACAAAGATGATTCCTAAATGGTCGATGGAGCACCACAATGAGTAAACTCTCCTTCAATTAGGAAAATCCTAACACAAAGATGCCTTTAAGACACTGTGGCCTGATGAGTTGGAGCAGGAGTCCTGGAGTAAGACAATGCTGACATGTGTAGAGCAGGGGGCCTTCAGAACCAAGAACACTGGGATGCCCCAGAAGACACAGAAATATCTGAGGAATATTACACAAACAGGTGATTCTAGGAATTTTAGAAATCATCTGACTCTCACAGCAGCCCACCCTCAGTCACCTTTTCATTTTCCCAATCGCTTACATCGCGCTCTCTCTCTCTCTCTCTCTCTCACTCGCTCTCTCTCCCTACAGTACATGCATTAATTTTGGTTGAAGGCAGGACAGGAGACTGATGGAGTCCTGAGTCCAGGTCTAAGTGACTCCTGTGTTTCACCATCACCACACACACACACACACACACACACACACCACAGTCCTTGGACGAGTGTGTATTAATCCTGCAGATTTATGGTTAAATCTGTCACGCTTCAGAGGAGTGCACCCTCTACCTCTCCCAACACCGTCCCAGAGATCAACACACATGCACACACACACAAGCAGGAGCTGTGAAACTTTACAGATACCCTCATATTGCGCATGCAGACGTAAAAAAAACGACGTAGAGCAAAAATCATGTTTGTGTTGTCCAAAAGAGGAAGGGGATTATGTATGATGCATTTGGGATTGGTACCGAACCATCACAGTTCACCATGGTTCAGTGTATGCAGTCGCACGGAGAACAAAAGGTACACGCTAATAGGGAAATGCAGCGATTTCTCTAACGCCTCTCATTTCCCCGCCTTCTTGTCTCTTCTTAGTCTTTTCTTTAACATTCCAATTTCATTTCAACACATTTCAGGTTTTAGCAACTATTACTATGCACAGTACTAGGAGAAACAAACTGTAAGTTGCACGACTCGTACTGAACCTCCTGTGAACCCTTCTGTGTACCCCCTGGTATGTAGAGCAGGATTTGCCTAAATAGTGATTGAACAGTTGGCTTCACCAATTTCTTTTTAAAAGCAAAAGCTGACACAAGTCCATACATTGTCTAAATTCCTGAAAAGCTGTCCAAGTGTCCAGCAGACTTAGGTGCTGCCACTATGGCCCGAAGATTGCTGGTTTGAATCCCGGGTCATGCTGCCTGCCATCAGCAGCCGATGCCTGAGGGAGTACAACTGGCCTTGCTCTCTACGGGTGGGCTGATGGCTCAAGTCCAAGTCAAGACAAAGAATCATTACGAACTGTAACTTTTAGAAAGTGTGGTCAGTCTTAAATCTGCTAAAGTTGTTGCAAACCAATACAGAAAACATTTTAAAAACATTTAAACGCTAAAAAGAAGGGCCAAACCCACCGCACTACACCAGACTCAAATCTTAAATGAACTTAAATCACTGAGTAGGTACTGATAAGGCTGTCACTGATGATAACCACACTGTCCCGCATTCTCCACCACACTAAAGAATACTAGAGGAAGAAGAATAGAGGCCATGGTGATAGGATTAAAAAAACAGGTCAAAGATCAAAGGAGGCTGAAGGCCTGTGCCAGTAACAAAAAGAGCCCTCTTATTGATGAAACTGTTTAGAAGATCACCACCACAGTCAACAGATAAACATGATTTTTCTTGCTTTATCTTTTTTCCCCACAGAAAGAGACTGAGCAACACTTAACCTTGGTATGTTTGTGACCGTCCCTAACAAAATAAATAAATAAATAAATAAAAACCTATGGAATAAGAGTTGAAGCCTAATTGGTTCATTGGATTAATGTACACTGTAAACAGTGGTTTGTCTGTTTAACCAAAAAATGACTATGTTGAAACAGGTGATTAAACTTTGAATCAAATAATGGTTCATTCAGCCCAGTTCAATGACCAAATTTTTGTTTTGTTTTTTAGGTTGGACAGACAAGCCACTGTTTACAGTACAGTGTACAACAGCAGACTGTTCACTGCCCAGACCTTTACATGCCCTGTTGTTGTTATGAGGTAATTGATGCTATTCATTTCATCCATATTATAATGTTTTGCCTCATTGCTGCAAGTGTTCACTGCCCAGACCTTTACATGCCCTGTTGTTGTTATGAGGTAATTGATGCTATTCATTTCATCCATATTATAATGTTTTGCCTCATTGCTGCAAGTGTAAGTGGGCTTCAATCAATTAAACCATCTTTGGAGGTCAACAGGGGTGTATATTTGTACCATCTGTCCTAAAGAGTTTATGGACAACACAGAAGAGTCACCTAAACAACTTTCCTTTTGGCCTTTGTAGTCAGTTTTGCCTGGTGGAGCGCGGACAGTAAGGGTGGTCTGTCCGTACTATAAAACCGGTCCTCAACAGGTTGTAACACACAGAGTAGCCAACATGTTGGATGTAGAAGAACAGGGCCAATCATTACGCAGCACTGGTGACGTCGGAGGCACCCAAGGTTCACTGATGCATGAGGGTAACAAAGGCTGACCCATCTAGGCCGAAGTGGACCAGACACGCTGTTAACCTGTGAGAACAACAAGGCTAATCTGCAGAAGCTTCACCACGCAACTTACAGGACTTAAAAGAATCTGCTGTAACATGTCAATGTGAGAAACCACAAGGAGCCTTTAGAGGCCTCGTAGAGAGAGCTGTGTTGGTAATGCATTGACCAACAGCATATTAGGCAGGTAGTCATAATGTTTTGGCTCATCAGTGTATACATAGCGGTAAACAAAGCTCTTCTCCCATCCTTTCTTTAGCACTTATCTCAAAGCTGAGGGGCTTTCCTACAAGCTCACCCCAGACAGGCATTTCCTAAAACTCTCCCTGCAAACCTTCCTCTGTGCCTCTATTTCCCTCTTTCTCACTCAGCAGCCCATAGACGTCTCTATTTGACATACTTCTACCTTCCACCTCTTCACCACACCAGCATAAACACACTCCCTTCAAACTCCCCTACACACACACACTCTCTCTCTCTCTCCTCCTCCCTCTCCATAGTGCTGACCTCTCAAGGCTTGGTTGTGCAGCTAAATCAAAGGCCGGGTAATAGCCCTTCTGCCTTCATGCTCTGCTTTCACTCACAAAGGAGCCCATTTCACGCCTCTCATTCCACAGCAACATCTCTGCATTCCTTCATCACTCCGTCCCGGCTGCCACACCGCTTAAACGACAACTGCTTTCAGGAGCCCGGCGTCACAGCAGCCGTCGCCTGCGGCCATCGAGAGGCTGCCGCTGTCTGTCACTCAGAGAGGCTACGGTAGTGGCGCTCAGTGGACTGCCCGCGCTTTACGTTTCGCTGGAGGTAGGTCGCTTTATCGCTCAGGGCCACCTGACTGAACAGAGCACCGACCGTGGACAATTGAAATATCAGTCTCCTGTCATTTGTGTTTTGTCTGTGGAAACCTGAACGTTAGCTGTGCTTTATTTAAAACAGCACTTTATAATGGAGCAACAGAAGTAGAGAGGGAGTGTGTTATCACAGATAACATCACAGCTGTGATGGGGGAGTGGACACCAGCTTAAGGCGAGTGCTGTTGAACATAATCACTTGTGGTCATTCTTGTGTCATTCTGACAAAGAGCAATACACTTCAGAAAGTGTAGGGGTCAATTAACACTATATGGACAAAAGTTTGAGGACACCTGCTCATTCAGTGTTTCTTCCAAAATCAAGGGCATTAAAAAAAAAGTTTATACTGCCTAATGTTGGAATTTTTCTTTGTTGTGAGGATTTCAATGCATTAAGCGACAGTGTGTTAGTGAGGTCAGGATGTTGGATGATCACCACCCCCAAACTCACCCCCTCCAACTCATCCCAAAAGTATTAGATGGAGCACCATCCACCATTCCAGAGAACACAGTTCCACTGCTCCACAGCTTTATACCCCTCTAGCCCATGCTTGGCTTTAGGCAGCATGGTGCCAACAGGTTCATGTTTATCTGCTTCAGAGAGTCCTTTTCTATTGGCAGTACTTCTCTACAGGGATAGACAAGCTGTGTGTATGTGCATAGCCTGTGCAAAAGTTTGGACATGCAAGAACCTGTAATTAAAGTTTAGCCAAGTCAAGAGGGCGGTGCACCTTTCCACTGTGCAGCATTGCTTCTTCATGGAAGAGTCATAAGAGCAAAATCCTGAATACAAATGTCTAATGATCCAATGCAATGCTATGGATCAATGCAATACAATGGTCCAATGTAAATGTTAAATTATAAAGCTGAAAAGACGATGGCTATTACAAAAAGATAATGAGTGGTCCACCACTACTACTACCACCAGCATCATTACCACTGCCACCACTACTACTACCACCTCCATGACTACTACCAACATCACCACTACTCAAAAAACACCCCCATCACCACCACTACTAATAATACTACCACCATCACTACATCCACTACTACTACCACCGCTACTACTGCTAATACTGTTACAATGACTACTACTAATAATGATGATGATGATGAAAATCTAACCCGCACATGATTTTATTTTATTAATAACCAATCCATTCAAATTGCGATATGGACAGCTGGACCTTATTTCTATTCATAAACAGACACCTCTCTCTCTATCTGCTGTCTCCTGAAGCATTCCATCCCTCCATCTGCTACTGATTCTATCTGACCCTTCCAATCCTCCTTTGCCAATCTCTCTCTCTCTCTCTCTCTTTCTCTCCCTCTCCTCCACCCCAACACATTACCCCATCAAATACTGCTTCTAATAGCACCATCCCCCTTCCCCTCTATTCTCTCTCTGGTGGTTATCAGAAGCTGCTCTCATGCTGACAGCGAGAGCACCGAGGTCATTCTGACCGACAGCTCTGCGACAGAGAGAGAGAGAGAGAGAGAGAGAGAGAGAGAGTTTTAAAAGAAAGGTAGTGTGTGAATGTATGTGTGTAAGAGAGAGAGAGGTAAGCGTGAAAGAGTATAAAACAACATGAGAAACATAAGAAACAGACTGTGAGAATATTTCATTGGGGACAATGAGAGAAGGAGAGCGAGCCTAAAAAAGGGTGAAAAAACTTTTTAGAGAGAGAGAAAACAATATAAATGGTTGAGAGAGAGAGAGAGAGAGAGAGAGAGATGGAAGAGGCCAAGCTCTGGTCTTGTAGTCTCTCTTTAAGGGTCAAGCGACTCTACTGAGAATGAGAACAATTTGGCCAACAAAAACATGTGTGTGCGTGTGATTTCGGACAGCAAACACACCTCCAGCATGCTGCTGCTCCAGTCTCGTAGCACTCTCTGCTCTGGCTTGGCGAGCGTCTGCATGCGTTTCTGTTGCAGCTTTTTGATCTGCTAACAAGCCATGCTTGTTTTATGGATTATAAATGAACTAATTATCTGTAACGCTCATTAGCTGCAGGTCCTAATTAGCAAAAAATTAATATTGGTTTTGATAAAGACATTGGCAGAGGCAAATTGGCAATTGACCTTCTCAGGCAATCTGGAGAGGGAACAGAGACACCGGGTGAGAGAGAGAGAGAGAGAGAGAGAGAGAGAGAGAGAGAGAGAGAGAGAGAGAGCGAGAGAGGGGGAGAGTAAGCAGTTGGAAAAGAGACAGGTCTGTGCGTGACAGCTGGACTCACTGGACTCAGAGTAAACACACAATAAGCACAACCAAACACACATTCAGCTATAGTTTCTTCACCCAAACAGCAAAATACTCAAAATACAAATAAATTATTAAACTCCTAAAAGCCTAATCATTCAAACTTGGCCCGTAATTTGACCTCATTTGTCAACTTCTTCATATATGTCTGTATACATGTCTGGGACAGGTGTGTATACCTGGGGGCGTGGCAATGGCGGCAGTTTGCAAAGAATAGTATTTTGTAGTGATTTCTAAGAGGACAACAATTACATACATTAGACACAACAATTACAGATGATTCTGAACACCAGTATCGCTGAACCCTACTTATAACCAACCCTCTTCCTGGAGAGAGATAGATTCCTCATGTTTTAACTCCAAAATCGCAAATCTAACACACCCTACTCAGCCAATTAAGAACCTCTGGCAGTAATTATTTGGATTAGGATTAGATAAAAAGGTAAAGGTAAAGGTGCATGTATTTGTCACTGTACAGTGTAAAGCGAAATGTGTCCTCCGCATTTAACCCATCTGGTAGTGAACACACACTCACACACACGTGTTAGGGGCAGTGAGTACACACACACACACCCAGAGCGGTGGGCAGCCAACTCCAGCGCCCGGGGAGCAGAGAGGGTAAAGGGCCTTGCTCAAGGGCCCAACAGTGTCAGCTTGTCGAGCCCGGGACACCACTGCCCCAAAGTCTGCAGGAAGATTGCTCTCCAGGTTTTCAAAGTTATCTACATGCTTGATTTGGATGCATTTACGTGTTTGTGCTATTTTATCTAGGACGATGTTCAAATTTTCCAGTTCAGGCTGAATAGCTGTGAGCAGGTGGTAACTGTCAGCTTTAATGAAACCATTAAATTCCCAGAAGCAAATGGTTTCCTTCACATCACAATATGGACGCGTCTGTTACTAAATTAAACAAGGTGCTAAATATCAGTGATTTTACAGTGAAATCAGTACTCGTATTTACAAATTAGCAGAACCTCAATATCAGCTGATGTTAACAGTCAACCAATATATCGTTCAGCTCCAAGAGGGTACTGCTACGTCTGCAGGGGCCATACGTCGCTCGCCAGACGGGCCACAGTCCGCTTTCAGTGTTGTTCCTATCTTCCCTCTGTTTGAGTAGCAGTAGTAGTTCTAATGATTCTCATTCTATCATTCCACTTATTACAATTCCTGTTCTCTGCCTAACAATCTCTGCCTTTCGTCTAATTCACATTCATACAGCAAGGCAGCAAACACAAGAACAGACTGTTTAACACAAGATTCGAGATAACACCGAGCAACAAAGAAGAACTTGTCAAAGAATCATATCTCTCATCACATTACGAAGACTCAGAAATACAAAGAGAAAATGATTGTCCTCCCTATTAGACAATGAAAACTGGTGTGACTCACTAACGTCACGGCGACAGCCTTGTGCCGCACGGATACGTGCATTAATTATTAAGAGCAATCACCAACATGACATTTGACCCCATGGATCTTTGGCTCATGACTGAGTAGCTTGCATGATCACAAAGTCAGTGGAATCAATAGACCGCTGACCACGGACATGGTCAAACCAGGGGCAAGCTTTTCAAAACAGGACTGCTAAAGGCACAGAAGTCACATCAGGGCTATCTCCAATGTTGAATGAACACCAGTGCCCATCTAAATCCAGATGGACACAAAGCGGAGGAGGTTCGATTCCCGGTCTGGGCGCTGTGCTGCCCTACACCAATACGAGTACTCCTAACACTACACCAGCCCCCCTTTATAATACGAGTTACCTTGTAAGTAGCTCTGGATAAGAGAGTCAGCTAAAATGCCATAAATGTAAATTTAATTGCGAAAACAGCTCTAACCTGTCGAGACATGGACTCCACAGGACCTAAAAAGGTGTCCTGTGGTATCTGGCTCCAAGATGCTACAGGACCTAAAGGATCTGCTGCTAACATCTTGACGCCTTCAGAGGTCTTCTGGACTCCATACCTCTGAAGGTGCCATGTAGTAAGTACAGTAACATCTTGGAGCAAGATACCACAGGACACCATAACAGACGTTGAGTCCAGAAAACCTCTGAAGGTGTCCTGTAGTATCTGGCACCAATACGTTGTTCTCCTTAAGTCATAAAACATCTTGGAGCTAAATACCACAGGACATCTTCACGGGCATGGACTCCACAATACCTCTAAAGGTTTTCTACAGCCTGTGACACTGAGATGTTAAGAGACCTTTAAATGTCTGCTGCTAACATGTTCCTCAGGACACCTTCAGAGGTCTTCTGAAGTCCATGCCTCTGAAGGTGCCATATAGTCAGTCCAGTAACCTCTTGGAGTAAGATACCACAGGACTTCTTCACGGGCATTAACTCCAGAAGACCGCTGAAGGTGTCCTATGGTATCTGGCTCCAGGACTCCAGCAATATGTCCTTTGGGTGCCAATCACCCTGATGCCTGTCGAGTTTTATAGATACTGACCATTCTTTTTCTTTCTTGCTGAAATTGAGGTTTCTGCACCACAAAAAACACAAAATGCGACAACAGCACTGAGAAATCGTGTTGCAGATATAGAATAATTTTGCCTCAACATTAAAGGGTTACAGGGGCAGAAGATTTAATTTATTCTGATTTGGAACTAATGGTCCTTTGGAGGACAGGACTAGCTATCCAGATGTCATTTGAAGCAGTCAGCAAAGAGCTGATCTCACAAATGAAAAGATCAAGTCAGCTTGGGAGTCAAATGGGAGCAGTAAAAGTGAGCGACTGGGAAAACCGCAGAAGCCCAGGCAGAGGTGGAAACACCGCTGAAGCAGGGAGTAAGTAAGTGCTGACGAGGGAAAAAGCGCTTGTCATATACGCGGCTTTTCGGAGACAAAGCACCGCGCTGAGGGAAAATGGAGACGGGGAGAGAATCGGTGGCGGGGGGGAAATGAGGCCTGCTCCTGGAGAAGTATGTTAAATGTCAAACACCTTCTCCTGCCAAAGATAAGAGAGAGAGCCTCAATTATACTGCAGTCCCTATAACTCGGGCCTGTATACACAAGCGCTCAAGCACACACACACACACACACACACATATTCATCCAAACACACAACACACAACACACACACATACTCCAACTTGGGGTAAATTAAATGTAGAGGAGCACTGTATTTCCAGATACTGTCAAATTGAGGACATAATTGTCTGGGCTGAGCGAGCTTAACCTGAATGACAATGAGAATCAACAGAGAGCAGAGAGAGAGAAAGGGCGGAGAGAGGGGAGAGAGCGAGCATGAAAACCAGAGAAAGAAGAAAGTGAGAGATAGCAGCATAAGAAAGTAAAAAAAGGTTTGGTTTTAGATTGCTGTAAAAAAAACTTTGGTGCCAATTAACCCTGTAACTGAATCAGGATTCTTATAAGAACTAGGCCTTCAGACCTCATATTTACCCTTAAAAATAAAGGTGCTTTAAATGCTTGTTTGAGTAATACCATAGAACATGGGTTCCCAACTTTTTGCAATCTCAAGTCACTCAGGCTCATGCAAAAAATAACGTGAAGTCCTGAACCTTTATGAAAACCATCACTGAAACGCTCCGTTTTACCAGCGGGAGAACCAGCGCTCGCCTTTCTCTGTTTTTAAACTAGCACTGAAGAGAACATTCAGAACCGAGTGAAGGCTAACGCTAATGCGAACATACACACATGCGCTATATAAACTCAAATCACACACACACACACACACACACACACACACACACACACACACACGTCCTCAGTCTCAGGAAATGTTTGCACTGCTGAGCTCTTTTGACCAGAGCTTTAGTGTGAGTGGACCAAATGTGTACCACTACACACACACACACACAGGAAGTGATTAGACTGCAGTGTTGTAAAGCAGCTGGGAGCTGATTGGTCAGGGAGGAGAGTCAGACTGGGTTATAAGATATTAAACACTATAAAACAGTCAGTTTAAGAAAAGCCTCTACTCAACTAAATCAAGTGCAGAGCATCAGATCAGTATCGGCCAACTGATACTCACTATAAAAGACCCGGATTAGATTGGGGGGGCAAAAAAACCTGATTGGGACGTCCATGCTTGATTTAGTTAGTGATTTAGTCGCTGATGTAATAATCACTTTACCATAAACGACTGGACTGTGCTTTTGCCCTTCACATTACACAAATGCAAAAGAGTAAAGAGAATTCAAAGAAGTTGCAAACGGGCAAGCAGTTTCAACAACTGAGTGAACATGGATTTAACTCTCTCTCTCTCTCTCTCTCTCTCTCTCTCACACACACACACACACACACACACACACACACACACACACACTTAATGTGTTTTCAGTTCAGTCACAATCACAGAGATGACATCAAAAGCGTTTTAGTTACAGGACTGCTCCAGTTCTGCAATGCCTAAATAGTTTAAATAAGCTCAATGGTTACAGTGCACATTAGGTGAAAGTCACACACACACACACGCACACACACACACACACGCACACACACATGCACAGCGGTGGAGCCCACCCGTGGTGGCTGGTGTCAGTAGAGCAGAGAGCAGGGCGCTGATGTGAAACATCAATTTCCAGGTAGGCTGCTCTCAGTGGCTCAGCCAGGTATCAGCACACACACACCTGCAGCTGATAAGCAGCTGCTGCACACTGATCTCACCGCAACACACACACACATTAACACGCACACACATTAACACACACAACGACATCAGGCACAGTCTCACATAGACACAAACCTAGACACATCAAACATACACACATATATACATACACACATACACAGCAGTCTCACATACACTAGGCATATGCATTCTGACTTATGATGATATTCATGTATTCATAATAGATAAGAAGAAAAAATGATAATTATATTAAATATTATATTTAAAATGGTCTCTTAAAAAGCCTAAGAAAGCACACAGAAGGTACACCCTGAAAAGGAATGCTTAATTTATATATATATATATATATAGATATATAGATAGATATATATAGATAGATAGATTGATAAAATATAACACATCTAAAGAACAGGGTAGAAGTTTTGGTTTTTTTTTATTATTATTGTTTGTTTGTAGGATTTTCCCCAATTTAATCCACCCATTAGCAACTCCCAACTCCTGACATTAGCACTAATGACTTAACACTAACGCCTCCTCCGATACATATAAAGTCAGCCACCGCCTCTTTGCAAACTGTTGCCGACGCAGCATTGCTGGACAGCCAACGCGCTCAGAGGAATTTGGTGCCAGGTCCCAAGATCCACTGCACCAGCTAACAGAAGCCTGTGACAGCCAACATCACCTGAGAGTAATGAGGGGAGATGGCGCCATCTATCCACCCGGCCAATTGTGCTCCCTCGGACTCTAGGACTCCGTTGATGGCAAAGCGAAAGGGTAGGTGTTTGTGTCAGCTGAGTATTGGAGGCACTGACCATCTTCTACACAAGGGTTTTTTTCACCTCAGAGGACAATGTGCCAACATGTGATTTTGTTAGAAAATAGCACTTTCTAGTTAACGAAACTCCATCAAAGCCACTCATGTTGCACAGTAGTAAGTACTTTAGAACTTTTCATAAATAAGTAAAGTATTATGGGAGCCTTTTCAACCCCTTTATAAAGTCAACAAAGCCGCTGCGGTCATGTTAACCCTTTTTTCTGTTAACCCCTTAGAGTCTAAGGACATTTTTTCCATGTTTGCATATCATCATAGCTGCCCAGCCTAGATCAAGCCTTTCTAGTCACTCACCCAACATAGAGAAAAAAACAGCTTTGGGACCCTACACTGTGAAACACTCCACAACAGGAAAACATATGTTGACACAAAGTTAAACCTCAAACACACACAAACAAACAATACCAGGGCACAGCCTTGCAGACACAACCATAAACACATCAAATACACACACACACACATGCACACACACACAAACAAACAACACCCATGCCCTGTCTCTAATACAATACATCAAGCACACACACACACACACACACACACACACAAACAAACTCCAAACACATCCATCACACTGAACAAACTCAATATAACACCCCAGACACAACTACTGCACTACAGTATAAACACACACATCACACACAGCTGAACTGTCTTGCTGCAGAAACAGCAAATTTGTCACAAGCTGAACGGCTACAGTAAGCTATCCATACTCCACGTTCAACATACTTACAGCAGCTCAATGCATTTCTGAACACAGACATTTCCAGCACCTTTTTACACTAGTTTCATTGTGGAAAGACAACATAGAGTCTACTTTACCTTCATTTAAGGCAAATTGTATTTATTTATAATTATATTACTTTTATAATTGAGTACATTCACATCAGTAATCAAATTTTACTCCTGTGTAAATATACTGAGAGGAACATTCACGTAACATTGCCAATGCTTTTCGGAGACTAATGGGTTAGTCTTTTGCTCTCCTTTTGCTGTTCCCATTGTACCAGACTAAACCTGTGAACTGTGAGGTCCAAACAGCGGTTCAAACCGAACCATACCTTTTGGGTTCCGCTACACCCCTTCCCTCTGTTTACATATACATGTTAAAGCTAATTTCACCATCTTTATGCCTTCAATTAATCCATCCAACCAACCAAGTCAATTATCAGGAAAGACTTCTATGGGTTGTCAGGATGGCCCATGTTGCATAATATTTTCCTGTGCTGTCTATTTCATATGTCCAGCTCAAATACGTGCAATGTCTCCCCACTAATTGTGCATTCTTTGGGATATCAGAAGTAACTGGATCTCATGCATTTACCCCAGGTGCCACAGCTTAATCAGATAGTGAAATGCATCTCTGTGAAACTGCAGGTGGAGTATTCATGAGAAACGTTCAAAAAATAAACCCGCAGTCAAAGAGAAATCTTTTGGTTCACCTTAGACGTATTAACATTCATGTCATTTCGCACCCTCTCATATATGCTCACTGTTTTCCTGCTAACACAATAAGCTGGAGCCGCAACTCCACACTTCTACCCAGTTCAGTGAGCCTAATTCCTGCAAATCAAATTTCATTTTTCACTTCCATGAAACCTTGTTTAACTTCAAAATCTGCTTACTCACTGAACGAGTCTTCTGCGATAGTTATTTTCCATGTTTTGAATGTCGTGGTTAGCAGAGCGCACGACAAAGTCAGAGCGCAATTGATTGTTCTGCACAAGCGAATTGTCAGTGGTTACCTTGGTAAACCTGGGCGCAGTTGTACGTTGCCAACAGGTTTTTATTAGTGCTTATTTCCAACCCAAGGCTTTAATATTGCGAAAAGAGCTTGGTTATGATGAGGACTGAACTAAAATATGGCTTCCAGATGCAGTGCGCGCATCCTGTTACTGAGGGCTATCTTTCCAACAGCGCTTATTCAAGCCCTGATTAACGCGTGGGTGTCGTGAATCAGTCAAATGACCCCAATCAGTTACACATTTGGAGGATGTTCAAAAATGAGCTAGCTTATATAAATTGTAAGTCACAGAGGAGGAGAGAAGTGAGACAGACCGAGGAGAGAGAATGAGAAAAGTGGTTGGAGAGGCAAGCTAAGTGCATAAGCTTTAAAACTAGATAAACAACCATAGATACTGATCTAACACTCAGTAATATTACTGAACTGATAAGGAGTCATTGCAGTCTGCAATGTCATAGAACTGCAGTAGCACAACATGGCATTAAGCAAAGTAAATCATGTAACAACAGTAGCTACATGCAGCGCAACATTACCTAAAGAGCAACTAGTAGCTATCTAAAGATAATACCACAGTTGCTGTGTCTTTATTATCCAATTAACTCAAGTTTTTGTCCCATTAATCTCATTTACATATGTGACCTGAGGATTAACACCACATGCACTCTGACATAATGGTCGTATTTAATGCATCTGTGTGTGTGGAACCTAAGCAAGACAGTGTGCTACTGCCATGTCACTATATATACTATAAACGTTTCCCTTTTTGTTGGATGCACTGTGTTTTTTGTCCCCACATGATAAGCTCATTCATCACAGTTTAGAGTGGTTATTCTGTTTTTGACATATAAAACATTACAAATTGTGCTCTGAATAATCATGTGATAATTTAAAAAGAAATCACAGTGCATCCAACAATAAAGTTATTATTATTACATAGCTTCATATAGTGATCATCACAGTGATTCAGAGCTGTTGGCTGATTTAAATGTCCTTAAATACAGTCTTGTATACAACCCTGTACTAGCACTCATCAAAAATGTCTCTCAGAGAGAACTGCTTGTATGCTGGTTAAAGAGGCAAATCAAAATCCTCATATGACTGCCAAAAACCTGCAAAAACTGAGTTTTGGGAAATCTGGACTTAGAGTGGCTCAGCCATGCAATGTGCTACCACCACGGCAAAGGGCTCGCAAGTTTGACTACTGAGGCATCTTAAGTGATGTTGGCTGGCACAGGCATCTGTTAGCTGGTGCTTTCTCCGAGTGCGTCTGCTGCCCAGCAATGCTGCATTGGCGGCAGTTTGAAAAGAGCCGATGACTGGCAGCATGTGTATCTTACAGACATGTGTGAAGTCTTTACCCTTCTAGTGTCTGGAGCATTGCTAGTGCTAGGAGGAGTATGAAACACTATGAAACACTGACAATTTTACAGGTTCATTGGTAGTACCATACTGGGAGAGAAAGTTGAAAATTCAACAAAGATATTATCAGGAAAAAAGGTTTCGGGATATCAGTTTGGGAACAGCGCAGAGTCATTTGCCCAAGGGCACAACCCTGTCAGTGCAGTAATCTTCCAGCCTCGTTTACTACTATGCTACCAGCCACGCCCAAAAGACAACAAGAGAAGATCCAACAGCTTTAAAAAGAATGAAGAATTGTAAGTGTGGGTTCTGCAGATACAAGTTACAAAGAGCCAAAAAGACATGATTTAAAGAGAGGGCCGGAGGGAAGGCGGACGGAAAAAGAAAACCTGAGGGCCCGGTAGTTTTTAGTGTGTAACGCATTACACCATAGGCAGCAAGAGAGTGTTGCAAAATATGCACGGAACTGCCCGGGCCTGATGGATGATGTGTTTGCAAACGCTGCTCAAGCGTGTAAACCATTATTTCCAAAAGAGAGGGATGAGGACGAGGGAGAGAGGTAGAAAAGCCAGCAGGATGCAAAAGGAGGGAAAGTGCGGCAAGAGAAGAGAGGAGCGGAGAGGAAGAACTAAACAAAGCGGAGAAACAGCCAGAGGAGAGTCATGAAATAAAACCAATCAAGAAAATCCCTCGTGGCAGGTGCTTTGCATTGCTATAGGATGATGAAAACAGTGACAGGAAGGGCCATAATAAACTGACACTTGAGGGTTATGCAAGGTAAGAAGATCATAAAAAACACCCATATGAAGCTGATGGTATAAAAGCAATGGAGAATGTATTAAGATAAAGAGATGATTGCCCCTGTAAGGCATCCGGCATGGCTAGCAGTGAATACTCAAGTGTGAAAAGAGACAGGTTTACACTGCGGTGTGTGTGAGTGTGTGTGTGTAATTTGCTTTGGTTGAACTCGCAATGGTTTCCATGAGGTACAACACTTTCTTTGCCCAAAAACTGTGGCTTTTTTTGGTAAACTAAGTGCAAGAACAAAAGGTGAAAATAGGTAATCTGGTAAAACCGCAGCCACCTCACTTACTGACTGGCTGACCGACTGACTTCCGAACCTTGCTGAAACGTGTATGTGCAAGAACTTGATCGCCTATAATGACATTTTCTCGTGGTCTACATTTTGCCACAATGCTGACAAGTATATGTGCTGCAGAGTAGGGAAGGGGTGTAAATAAACACTGTGGCATTTGTGTGTGTCTCAAAGTTTGTAACAATAGCATGTCAACTTAGCATCGCTACCCCAACATTAGCCTGGCCCAGTAACGATACTGTGAGGTCGGCATCACTAGCCGCCAGTGGCCCCACCCTGTATTTGCTACTGCAGCAATAGCATCTTTACCCTGGTGTTAGTTTAGTGATTAGCTTAGAGACCTGGAAAAGTGGTGTCGATTGGAGCAGATTGCTTTTAAAATTCGGATAGTATGAGAGCAAGAATGAGAATGGATAAGTTAATAATGATTTGAGGGGCGTGGCTACTCTCTGTACTACTCTCAAATCTCAATTCATTTTCCTTGTTTCCTACAGAGAGATGTTAATTATAGTGGCTCCTTCAAAGAATAGGGATGCAAATCAGGGCTATACACAAAGCTCTCAGAGTGGCGGCTGTTTGTATACGGATCCAGACTTAAGAGAATGTGAGCAGAGGGTGGGCTGATCAGGACCAGCGCAATATGCTATGATGTCTCTGACTACAATCTACGAGTAAAGATATAAATAAATGAGCAATCTCAGATAAAAGTGCGAAGACGGCTGGCCGTGAACGTTCAGAACATCTGACGGGTCTGAAGAAAACTGAGCGTGTAGGGGAAAGAGGGAAAAACAAAGAAGCACATGGCACAAATAAATGACAAAAATATTAAAAAAGTTAAGCCATGGCCATTTGTGTCTCTACCTGCCAGACCTATAAAGGGAACGTTTGAGAGATTCCTATTATGTTCACAATTACACTTCACTTAGTGTCAGAGGAGAGCTGTAAAGGCCATCACCAATCCATTCCATGTATCTGACCGGGTTGTTACGGTGTCACAGTTTCACAGTTGTCCAAATGGTTACCTGACCACAGCATTTTCAAAATACTGCTTAAAATCCATTTCTGAGAATTCCCATAAGTTATAGGTCCCGAAACCAGTGGCTTTCAGCGCGACATACATTCTCGACCCACACTGTAACACTGAAGAGCCTCCTCTCCACATTTCAGAGCACGCCGGGAATGTCAGCTTCATTAGAATGACATGAGTCCATGTCTGTTATAAACACATGCTACACTGCTTGTTAATAACATCACACGCGGCGGCTACCAAACACATGCCGTTATCAGCCATAAATAAACCAAACAACAGCTTTGCAAATATCCGACAGCTCTTTCGCAGCTCAGCCATTCAGAACAATGTGATATCCACACTTTTTGTGCATGTTTTAGCTGCTATTAATTATGTAATGTTGATAGCCCAGTCAAATGTGAAGGTTAAGCAATAGAAAAAAAAGAAGTCTGAATATTTAAACTAACTTTAAGGAACATTTTCCAATGTAAGCAATGACAGTTTTAACAGCATACCACAGTAAGATTTTTTTTTTAATGAAAATTAATTTATTATTATATTTATTATATTATTGCAGCACATTGAGAGCCACTAATGTTTTTTTCTAAATAATATCTTGATAATGACACAAATATTAAATATTCAATTTAATTTTGTTTATCTGCATGATGATAAATATTTATGTAATATGTAATATGTAACTAATATGTAATTATGGCCCTGATAATGGCAATGAACTAATGAACTAAAACAGAAAAGGCACTCTTTGTGAGTTAAATTATAATTTTAGTGAATTATTTATTATGTAGTGTAAAATTAATTTCCAGAACTCATCACATGAAAAATGAAAATAGATATGTACAATATATTACATATAATTATATATAAAATACAATTACATAGTTATATTTGCACAATATTTATAATTTAATATGGCTGCAACAAATGACAATTTTCTAGTAAAATGAATCATGAATCACTCAGTTTCCAAATAATTCTTATGTAGCCATTATATTTTAAATTTACCTTGAGGTTGTTTATGGACTTTATTCTTATTTTGCTAACCAACAAAATTACAACAGTGAGTGAATTGTGACTGTAAAAAGTAACAGCAGCTGTAAACCTGTATTCCACACTGTCAGGGTTAAACTTTGATGATTAATCCGCAGTGCATGTACGCCCCAAACCTTTTTCTAGTTAGCGCGAGAAACACGCATGCCGATGTCACCAACTAGCCAACTTAGGAAATTAGAAAAGCAAACTATTTTGTTTGCCAGTTTTAGTCGACCAAGTCGCATAGTCAATGCACTCCAGTAATTTACTGATTTCTTCACAAAATGAAGGATTGAATGCACATCTAAAGCAAACAGTTTAAATATTGTCATACTTAAATCTTCACTGCATCATTTATTTTGTATATAATGGAAAGAAAAATGTAAACGAGAGTTATACAACTTCAGAACAGTTGTGTTTTCAGTAATAACAACATTTAAAAACTGAATTTAAGCATTTGCATAATTGTAATCCAGCATGTCTGTAAATATCATTCAGATGATGAAGGCATAAAAGCACATTAAGACGTTGATGGTAGGGGCTTTACTAAGCCACAGCCTGGGGATATTTCCTTCTCCTTCACTATTATTGAATTAGCAGATCAGTATTTAACGCACTTCCACACACATTATTAACACTTACTCATGCACACACACACACACACACACACACAAACACACACACACACACACACACACACACACACCACAGGCTCTTTCATTAACACACACATACACACACACACACACACACACACACAAACACAACCATTAGCTCAGACTGTGTAAAGTTCTATGGTGCCTCATTACTATACAATTAGCAGATGTGATCACACCGTGAGTGAACCGTTTACCATGGCATTGCTTTGAGTGAGTTACTACGTCGAGTGTGTTAGAGCGAGCAAAAATACAACATCTGCTAACAGCAATTTTTTACAAATTTCATTTCTTCCATTTAAAATTGATGTTGTGGAAACACAGCATACAGACTGCATACATCTTAATGAATTAATGAACTGTCGACTTTTAAATGTGAATTATTAATTGGAGCAGAATTAATTGAAGCATAATAGTAAAGGATAACACTTTACTGAGGGGCAACAAAGGCTTTTTTTTCTCCACCAGTAACAGTTTTCATGACACTTGCTGAGATGAAGTGAGATTAAAATTAGATAAGCAGCCTAAATCACAAATGACGCTTGCTAGAATAGTCTTTATAAATGCTTACAGGTATGATGAGCAGGGACATGCAGATACAGATAAGTCTCCTAATGCTCAGTATCAGCCGATACCAATCCGATCTTTGTGTTTACATAAGTAATCCAGTTTTTCATATCTTATAATCCAGTTTGACTCTCCTCCCTGACCAATCAGCTCCCAGCTGCTTTAAAACACTACAGTCTAATCACTTCCTGTGTGTGTGTGTGTGTGTGTGTGTGTGTATGTGTAGTGGTACACACTCCGGACTAATATCTGTTGTTGTTGGTCTACTGGTGTAAAATAACTGGTCTGATTTTTATGTGCCACACTGGAGACTAAACTCTTTTATTTACCTTCTGAGAACGCCCGCACTGCTGCAGACTGGGAATAATGTCTCTTAATGGTGTCTGAGGCAGATGGCGCTATAAACACTGTGGTTAAAACAAAGCATTGGAACTGGGGAGGGATTCAACTAGCCAATATCCTAATAAATTAAAATATTCCCGGATTGGCTCTGATTGGCTCCTGATCCACTGGTTTGGATTGAGACATCGCTAATGATGACTTATGAGCAATTAATGATGAAGTAGGTATGGACGTATACCTAACCTTACAAACGCAGCATGAATAATATTTTTGGTACATTCACTGTCCACTTTATTAGAAACATCTGCTTTGCTAGAAAGGCACCTAAAAGTCCCTGTCTGATTTGAAAAAATGCTTTAGGAAGATTTAGAAGACTTTGGAGTGGTGGTGCACTGTTCTACTGTGCAGCGACACCTGCACAAATATGGAGTCATCAGATTAAAACCTTTTCTGTATTTTCACCCCAAAATAAATTAAAAGAACCACCAAAAATGTGAGCTTGTGAGTTTTTTTGGCTGCAGTCAACAAAGGTTAAAATATTAAAGTTTTTTTTAATCTTTAACTTTGTGCCTTTCGTAAATCTTGTCATCTTTTACTTTACAGTAACAGAATTTTTTGCCTGCGGTGCTCAAACCTCATGTCACTGCACATGCAACAGGAGTGGAAAAACATAAACACTGATCAGCCATGACATTAAAACCTCCTGCCCAATATTGTGTAGGTCCCCCTCATGCCCTAAAACAATCCTGACTCCATAGCCATAGCCAGCATTAACCTTCTTAGCAGTTTGTGCTGCAGTAGCTCTTCTGTGAGAACAGACCAGATGGGCTAACTTTCACTCCCCACGCACATCAATAAGCCTTGGAGGCCCATGACCCTGTTTGCCAGTTCATTGGCTGTCCTTACTTGGACAACTGGTATTTTTGTAGGTACTGACAACTGCATACCGGGAACACCTCACAAGACCTGCTTCTAACACATCAACTTCAACAACTGACCGTTCACTTGCTGCATAATATATGCCACTTACCAGATGCTGCTGTAATGAGGTAATCAAACATTATTCACTTCACATCAGTGGTTCTAATGTTATGGCTGATTTGTGTATATGTATAGTCGTAATATCCTGTTTGATTTCGAAGTTCTGAGGCAGTTTCTGCTTCCGGCATGCTGTTATTATATACCAGCCTCTCAGATCTGCTCACTGGAGGGATGGTAACACGTGATCAAGTGGTGACAGCGTAATGAGAGCTTGTAAAACCAGAGCAGATCTGTGTGTCTAAAACATGTCTGGTGAAACTGTAACTTGTCTGCCTAAATTGCAGGGACAGTGTTTCAAAGTGTCTGTGATAACATTAGCATGCATTAATGTGATTAGGGTATAACAACTTATGAATAGCATGTGTACAGGCTCTGACATGATAGGGCTAATGGCAGAGTATGTATGTGGCACCAAGTACAGCAGTGTTACAGGGTTTTTTTTACACCCCCCGTCAGTTGAGAGTGGGTCCACCCCACCAAGAAATATCCAGATTACAGTGGCTCTGTGTTAAGATGAGAAGATCAACAGATGAGCCAAAAATGATGACCAGTTCTAATGTAATTAGGAAATGGCAGTTATCAGGAATGCTGGAGGTTAACTTGAGGTCTGAAACAAGCTCAAGAAACAAAAAAAATCCATTGTAGGATTGCTAGAAAGGCAAATTAAAAACCCTGTTGAACCCTATTTGGACAGGATTGGTTTTACATGGGGAGGCGGGGTGATGTAATTTTACTTCAGGGCATTGTAAAATTCATAAAAGATTCACACGGTACAAGAAATCTCGGCATAAATAACTGATATGGGAGTAGCTACTCAACTTGCAGAATGTGATGATCTTATAACCCACTTACCAATATAATTTTAGTTTGAAAATGATTCATGTTTAAAACATGCATGTTGGCTAGTACAGGGCCATAAGACCTCAAATCAGCAATAAGCTACTCAAGTTGCTGAGCTTTGTAACTTCCATGTCGCAGACGTTAAGAATTGACATGGGCAAGACTGCAGCAATTAGAGGTTCTGAATGTCTGTTGACTGGCCAGCCCTAATGTAGGCTATGGGCTACGCAACACAATGACTATGAAATGCCTCCTTGAGCATCTCCATACTTTATAATTACCCACATGTCGATTCTCACAGGATTAATATAACCTGAGGTTATTTTACAGCTCGTTTTACAGAAGGTAAAAGGTGGCAGAATATTTACTGATGCTGGCACATTCGGACAGGACTAAAATCACTGAGAAACTCATTCCCCATAATTAATAATTCCCCATGTAAAACTAATCCTGGCCAAATAGCGCTTCTGACTGCAAAAGACTTTCAAAAAGGCTTAGCTGACTCTGAAGTGGTGGCGCACTGTTCTACTGTTCAGCGACACCTCCACAAATATGGTAGAGTCATCGGAAAATAACCTTCCCTGCAAACTCAACACAAGATTGAGCCTCAGAAAAAATGTGCAGAATTTAATGAAAAGAATACCTCGCCAACTGGATCAATCATGCATTGGGTTTGTGTTGCAGCCAGTGATACAAGAAACTTTTCACTAGTGGAGGGAGAAATAGATGCAATTAAACACTCTACAATGTCACTGCAAGGTTGAGAGTGGGTCCATCACTCAGAAATATCCAGACTTGAGAAGCTCTATGTTGATGGACTATGGACTCCACCTTTAACCCATCTGTGCAGTGAACAGCTACATACACACTAGTGAGCGAACACACAGTGAGCACACGTGCCCGGAGCAGCCCAGCGGGCAGCCTTCGATGCTGCGCCAGGGGAGCAGAGAGAGTTGAGGTTGGGCTTGACCTTGCTCAAGGGCCCCAACAGTGGCAGCTTAGAAAACCAGAGTATCACTGGTTTGCCAGTGCTCTAAACACTGAGCCAACATGGCCCTCAAACAGTTCACCTCAAGATTTTTTTAGATTTAACTCTAATGGCAGTCCAGCCTACTTTAAAGCGTTAACCGTGGAACACTGATGCATGGATTTTTGAGTATGTGTGTAAGAGTGTGTGTGTGTGTGTGTGTGTATGTGGCTTAATTACCCTATAGAGAATAAGTTAATCAGGCTGATCAGAGTAAAGTGGATTATAAGATAAGAGGGCTTAATCAAATGCCACGCTTTAGTTAATTACACACCAAACTTCAACTACAATCAGCACCATTTACTCTCCGCTAATATCCTGTACAGAGCCTGACCCCAGAGACCACACACACACACACACACACAGACGAACAGATGCACACTGAGAGAAGGAAGATATGCACTCAAATCCAAATAAGCAAATATACCATGAATGCAGCGATCGTTAAACACATGATCCGCCTTGCCAGTGAAACAAAACCCCGAACAAAGTTCAGCGTGCCAGAACTGCTAATAGGAGCAGAAATATCTTCTTTACTCCAGCTCCCGCGGCTGGAGCTGAAAATATTGTACGCGGAGAGTAAATGAGCCATTTGAATCTCGCATGATTGTCAAGCAGGAATAACTGTGACTACTCCAGAGAGCAGATGGTGATTTAAAACCACGCGAGGAAACTAAGGCGTAAAACTTCACCCAGCTCCAAAACGTACTTTTCAACCATGTGATTCTACAAGCCTGAAACAACGTTCTGTGATGGATATCTTGAAGCGGTGGGCCTTCGCTACGAGCTGCTCGATTCTCTGAAAAGATGTTGCCCCAGGGTGGCGATGAACAAAAGGAAAAATGGGAGGATGCTCTAAATCTGGAGTATTTCACAAATAAAACACTTGAAACTGTCTTACGGATTAAAGTATGCGGCACAATGGAAACATCCATGCCATCTGCTCAGCGCTTACACCAAATGAACAAATGAGAATATGGAGATTACAATACTATAAACCATAAAAAACTGTAAAACAACAAAAAAAAACTATGATATATATAAAGGCACGAATGGAAAACGTGTCTTTTCTCCAGTTCTTTGATTAACCTAAGACAGCTATATGCAGCACTTTCATACTTTATTAAAGGCTACTTAAATAATTCAGTGCCAGCTAAACCAATTTCAATGTCCAAATAGCTTCAGACTACTAATTAGGAGCGTTTTTACCAGTTAATTGTGAGTAGTGTGCTTCTGTGCGTGAATAAAACCAGTGCAAACGAGGCCAGAGAATCCGTTCTCCTTAGATCAAATATCTATGGAGAGTGCAGCGAGCCCACAACATCAGCCATCTCTTGCTTTATAAACATGCTGCACTGACAGTCTGGTTGAAGCGCTGCCCAGACAGCCATCCAACACATAAACACACACTTACACACTTACACACACACACACTTACACACACACACACACACACGCGTGCACACATTCAAACATCCACGTAAAAGAAATCAGGTAGGCATGAGCAATTCCATGGCTTGAGTCATCTAGGATACACAGAAGTGAGTAATACACCATCCAGCACAGAGTGTTTCAAAGCCATCAGGAACATAAATATGACCTCCTTACCACACTGCGATGATCCAACAGAAAAACAAAATGCATCCGTTATCTTCAGTCCACATATGCATTTTTATTCGTCATCAGGAAGTGTGTGATAATGTGTATTATAGGGTTGAGCAGTATAACGGTAGAGTCCAAGAATGCGCTGGGGCATCAAATGGGATGTTTTTCGATCTTACTATTAATATCTTTATGGTAATACAGTGCAGAAATACAGAAATTTCACAATCAAACATTTCCTGAATCTGTAGAGTCCACCCTTTTCATAGCGTCTCATTACCAGAGCATACGTGACTCCCATCCGGAGTTATGAGGCTATGAAGACCAATCAAAATACCTGTCTCTGCCTCTCGCCCTGTTAAACTGGTGGATTCATGTGACGGTGGATTAATGTTTATCTCTAAATGTGGACGCAATTTCTAAATTGTTCTGTGTCTGTCTAGTACATGGACGAAGCATAGTCTCCCACGTGCATTGAAGAGAGCCATATGATGTGGACACTGTGGGGGCTCTGTGAGTGGTGATGTCAAAAAAAACAAGCCCACTGTACCTGTGAGTTTTAGTGACATGCTGAGTCAGATTGAAAGGGAGAGCAAGCAAACCTGGATGAACCAGTCTACTAAATCTGCCTGATAACAGTTGAGAACTTGATTTTTTTTGTCTCAGATATGAGGCTTTATCCTCTAAATGTGTGTGATTTAAGAACCTCAGTTAGCTACAACACGATCTGTGCTGTGGGGGTTTAGCTTATCTAAGCCTAGATAGCTGGCTATGAGTCCAGACACAACACTTTAGCTAAAAAATTCAGCTTCCTGCCCTTTCAACAGCAGTTGCTCGAGTCGTTCGAATAGTTTATAAGTGGGGTTTGAATTTGATCTGCAGTGAGCAGACTGTTATCCTGCTAACTAAGATAATGCTAACCCACTTCTCTATCCTGATTCAGAGAAATTTAATGGTTAACTTTGTTACCATACTTATAATACTTTGAGACAAAATGATGGCATGAAAAAAATAGATACCGCCGAACCCTAATGTATTATCTACCTTAATAAGTCAAAACATTATGACCTTAACAAGGTGGAAAATCCAGGTCCAGACAGTAAACATCCACCCCAGGATGAATTGAACATTCCTGGATGAAGAGAATAATGTTGGAAAATCTTGAAATGTCTGGGATGAATGGTAGATGGTCACTTAACTGCTGTTGACACAAGAGAAATGGGCAGCCACATTTTTATGACCATACCATCAGGATCGGGTCAGCAGTGGCGAGTACCTAATGTTCTTGAGTACCTAAGAACTGGGGACAGGGTTCTTGAATATGTGAAGTTATTAGAGGTCCACAGAAAAGTCACTCTTGCGCAAAAAGTTTAATGATGGTTACAAGAGGAATGTGTACCACCACATGCATCACACATAGCCATAAACTGGTCAGAGTGTCCATCAGTGGCATTTCTATACTGCAGCTTGACCTCCTAAAGCACACACCGAATTAAGGAGACCTCTTTGCTCGGCCTCTTTGCTTGCCAGTCACAGGGGCAGAACCGTCTGTATGACAAACAAAAAGCTGCATCTCTGTCAGGTTGAAAACAGCATTGTGAAAAAGCTGTATTTGCATGGTTTCAGGAGGTGTACTTGGCAGCTGAAAATAAAGCTGCCTTCTTTGATATACTTGAAATCAAACAAAGATGACAAATAGGTAAAGTATTTTCCTCCTGTATCATCTCCTTTTGTCTTCACCGCACACACTGTCTGAACACATCAGGACTGAACTGTAGCGCTTTGTAGCTTCATTTTCAGAAATGAATCTTTTCAATTTGAGCCAGTCTTTATGCTAACTGGTTTACGAGCTGAAACGTGTATTCGTTTTTCTCTGCCAGGGCTGCAAAAATGGGCTGTTAGAAAAGACAATGTTCTTATGGACTGTAACAAGAGTAGTTACACTTCATATATAACTACGTCCACCTACTGCAAGCTTTATATTGAGGACAACTGCCATTCAGCCTGACTTTACAGATAACTAAAAGCATTCAAAGGAAGGATGCTAGGGTACTATTGGAAATGAAATGTAGTATTAAATTTGTGCAGCAAGTTAAGCCTGAAATTGGCTGAGGTGTCTGCAACTGACTTGATCAGATCATATTTGCTTGTTAAGGATTAAGGTAGCTCTGTGTGAGAATCCTCAGTCACAGGGCACTGCAGTCTTGTTCAGCAGCTAAATGGAACAATGGACCTTGTGCAAGGCTGCAGAAGCCCATTAGAGCCAGCGTTGCACACGTCTCTGTGCTGTTTTCGGCAGTCTGGCATGTATTTCTTTTTTGTTATTTTTTTTTATGTATCATATGTGCCTTAAACTCTAATATTTGTTGAATGTGTAAAACATAAAATGTGGAGGAAGCCTTTTAACACCACTAACCAGACACTTCTCTCGAGAACACGCCACTCAGCCCAGTACAGTGAGTATCAAAACACAGCAGAGCTAAATCCTAAACACCCAAAACAATGCAGGCTAACCAATGCAGTAAAGGCCGCTTTTAACCATCACCAAAAGTACAGCAGCAACAGTCGGAAAGCTAAAAAGTAATTAAGTTAAAAAGTGATGGGAATTTTTAACACTAGATAAACAACCCTTTTTTATTTGTGTTTCCACTCTGAGCTCCACGGCGCAGTTCTGCATGGGAATTCAGACCTCTCTCAGCTGGTGAGAGAGCACACTTCTCCCAGCATTTATAACGTGGTCGATTCCAAAAAGTACATTTCATCTTGAGAAACGATGTTGGTCATTACAGAAGCCCTGCAAGCAGATGCATTACCAATATGCAATTGCCCGATAAACCTGAAAGATGATCAGTGATTGGTATTGCCCCTAAAAACACTGATCAATCCATCTATAGCCTACACTCAGTACTAAAAAGGGTTCTTGAGCAATGCCATACAAGAACCATTTTTAATAAAAAAAAAAAAATTTAAATGGTAAAAGACAGGAGTGCGAGATTAAAGAGTGTGAATGAAAATGAAACCACAAGCAAGTAAAGGTTCTTTTAACATTCAAAAAGTTGAATGTGGTTTTCACAGTTTTATACGGTGTTTGGTTTGAGGGCCATGAGCTCAAGATGGCCTCAGAACTGATTAAGCCTTTGTGGAAGTCCCAAACATGGCAGCTCCACCTAAAGACTACAGGAATTTTAGGACCTGAGCAGAGGAATGAGGCGTCGTGTTGACATCATTGATTGCAGAAATATGCCATTTGGCAGATGTTGTTGCAAAAATGCCCACCCCCATTCGAAAGAGAAGCCAGGTATTGGAATGGTAGGCATGGTAGGCATGGTATTTTGGACAGGGACCCAACAGTGTGGTCCTTTGCAAATTGGAGATGGTTTATCACAGCAGTACAACTTGCTATGCACAAGCACCAGTAGCACCAGTAAACAAAACCAGAAAACCGCTGAGTTCTCTGAGGTTAGACTAGGACAAGGACAAGAAACCCAAGCCATGCAGTGTGAATTTCACAGCTGGCCAGAGAACAAGAAAGTTCACACAACACAAAGAAACACTAATGACTTCATTAACCAAGATAACAATGACTGAGTAAACACGGCCATCACTTGACTGATCCAGAGTGAAGTAACTCTACTGCATGATAAAAACCGGGCAGAAGGACAAAGCTGGTGTTAATCAGACACTATCAGACAACACCTGATACAGGCTCTATAAGAACAGAATGGACGCCGTCATCACAGAGTCACAGGTTGAGACGGTGGAGACAGTCCATCTGTTGATGTTAGCCATCCTCTAGCCCTTCCTCAGGTCACTTTAGGGCCACACTTGGCTGGATATTCTGGAATACCTACGTGTGTAAAACCCCAGAAACACCAATGTGTCTAATACACTTGTACTAGCACCACATACTATCTTGTCAGTGTCATGGCTACGCTGGAAATGGCCCACTACCCAAATAACACAGTGTTTCCCCTTCCTGCGCATGTCAAGATCTTGTATGTCAAACAATCTGCAATCTACATATCAGAAGATCGCAAGTTTGAATCCCACCTGTGGTGCTGTGGCCCTCCAGTTCTGATATGAGGAAACCACCCTCCATGTTTGAATGACTTTTTGCTAGTTCTGACCACACCCTAATCTTATGATGATTTGGGAGTAGACTGAAAAAGAGAAGGGGGGGGGTTCTGCTTTGGGGTAGAAAGTCAGTCCCTCCTTAAAAGGGAGGTTACGGGTTGGTGGAGGGTTGCGCAGACTTGTTGTAGACATGTGAAGAAGGTACAGATGAATTTTATAAGACGCCACATTTGGGAGGAGGGGCTTCAGGCATGTTCTTCCCTCCCACTGATTCCATGACTTCGGTTTTGGTCTGGTTGTATAGTTTGGGGATCGCTGTGTCAGTAAGATATCTTCGAGGCGGGACGCTGCTATATCTTGGCTTCAAAGGGCTCGACATAGCAAGAAAGTCATGGCCCTTTCTGAGCTGGGTGGAAATATTGACATCGCTTGCTTGAGGGTAACTGCAGTTGCTGCCAACCAGAGCCAGACGCTAGCTTTTGATGCAGAGGATGCTGGTCGGATTTCTCATTCATTCTTTGTGTCTCTATTATGTGCACGCCACAGACTGTCTGTTGCGGCACTTCCGCACTTGCCGATTCTGCCTTTTGCGCTCTGAAAACGTAAAATTTACATTTTAAATGAAGTCTTTAAGACTTAAGAAAATCTATTGACCTTTGTGAATTGATCTGCATCAAGATGCATGTAAGGATCTACAATTTCCACTATTAAATCGCTATTAAGTCATTTAGCAGTTACAACTCACCCCTCCCGGTGTCTGAACATGGACATGCAGTAAAAGGGTCTGGGTTAGCAGCTGCACAGTATGCAATCGCTGCAACTGTGCACACATGGCAAACGGAAATGCCTCCTATCCGTCTATCAGTGCATATCAAGATCATCAAACCCCATCTGCAGTGACTCATTTCCTGCCGAGTGTCATTTTGGCGCGTACAGTAATTAAGGTCCAAAAGTTGCCGGTGGTGAAGTTGGAGGGTGTAGTTAAACTAACATTATGCTTATCTCCAGAATGCCCTTTACTCGACGCCATGCAGACCTGAAGTATTTTGTCATTTCAACAGATGAATGCATCTGCTACGGTTAGCTAATTGACTAATTAGTCTAATTAAGTCACTTGCCAATTCGTTAGTGAGCAAACACAGCAGTCTCGGTGGAATTTTACGGAGAATGGAAGGGAGAGAGTGTAATAAATTGCGTGGATGATAAGCTATTGCAGAGGGATTCAGGCAGGCAAGTAAGCGCATTATGCGAGCAGGAGCAAGGATTTTTTTTCCAAAACGCACACACACACACACACACACACACATACATTTACAAACACATTTGCATGCTGTACATTTCCATACTCACAGGTATATGCAGTACGCAAACAGGTTGTGTAAACATGCACACACACAAGCTGGGAGGCAAAACTAATATATCAGTCTACCTGTCAGGGTTTTCCTAGTTTCCTAGCCAGGCATCTCTGTAGCCTCTAAACACTGTGACTTTTACTCTTTTTCAGCCATTACATGGTAAGCAATGCAAACTAGCTGAACTATTCATGAGATACATGAGTAAGGAGTCTGGACCACTGACAGTTTAGTGGAGTTTAGGCTAAATTAAATGTAATACTATATGTCCAAGTGTTTGTGAAACATTGCATCCACTGCTGGCACATATACGCAAATGCACACACACAAAGCTTGTCTAGTCCTTGTAGAGAAGTACAACCAATAGAATAGGACTCTCTGAAGCAGATAAACAGGAACCTACTTCCAGGCGTGAGATAGAATGGTATGAAATCCCCAACATTTTTGGGATGAGTTGAGGATGAGGTGGGATGGAGATCACCCAACATCCTGACCTCACTTAAACTCCTGTAGCTAAATGCAATCAAATCCTCATAGCGATGCTCCAAGATCTAGTAGAAAGCCTTCTTCCCCGGACAGTAAAGACGGTTATCCAACAAAAGTAGGATAAACTTTTTTAATACTCTTGATTTCCCTTTCTTGAACAAACAGCAGGTATAGCGCTGGACCATCTGCGTTGCTCTCGATGCATACTTTGATGCCAGAGTTGTTCAAACATGAAGCTAGAAGCTGCTCTACAAACGAGGAACAAAGGGAACAGACCCCAGTGTTTATATGTAAAGAAATGTTTGGGATTGCATAGACAACTGGACAAAGGTGAAAGTCACATTATATTTGGTATTAGCATAGAATTAAGTGGACTGTCATTTTTTGATGACCCTTAACACTTTGTTTATATGGAGCTGGTTGTTGTTAGAACAGTTTTTGTTGAAGTTGGCTGACAGGCAAAGATGCCTATGGCATTATGTTCTAAAGGGTAGTAGCATGAATTTTGCCAATGAACGATCATCTTAGGGATGTTTTGTGTCTCCTACAGTGTGCAACCCAGCTTTGCTTACAACAGGCTAGCTTAGGTTTCAAACTTTTAGGCAACACATCGCTTACTGATAGCAGTACTTTTTATCAAGTTAAGAAGTATGACTCTAATATGACTCTAATGCTAGCTAGTTTAGTTCCTATAAATGAATGAATTTTATTGAATGTTAGCACTCAGCACTAGTTTGAGAGACTGAATGAGTGAGTGCGCAAGCAAGAGACATGCAGCCAGAGAAGGTGGATCTCTCTCTCCTACTGCTGTTGCTAATACTGACCTTTTTCCAGTGAAAGGTATTTTAGCCTTCAGACAAGTTAAATGTAGTTTTACTGGTCTATAGAAACAGTCCCTGAAAAAACATAAAGTCAAACCCTGCAGGGGTGAGCAATTTAGTTTACTAAATCAATAAATGAATTCAGAAACTTTCTCATCATCAACCTGCATCAGTATTCATCAGTAACATCCTTGAGTGAGGCTGAAGTTCTTACTGTTTACGTATTCAAAGTGAAGAGGACCAGGAAAAGCAGTAACCTACGACATTTCCTGCCCAGTGGATTGGCTATATGAAGAAGAGCAAGAAGTCAAAAAGTTAGGGACTTTGCCTTTAATTATGGCACTGTTTTAAGAGTCAAGATGGTCTGATATGTTTTGTTTTCCATAGCCCAGCAGTGGTTGCTAATATTCTTCTGACTATTAATTAGTGTCACGCTTAATTGATGAGCCAGACATACATACATTCAAGTCAAGACATTTTTTTATATTAAAATATTCTTATTAAGCTATGATACTAACCGGGCAATCCAATACTGGAGTGTGAAAGCCAAACCAAGTCAGAGAGCAGTTGTAAATGCATTAGAATAAGCCAAACATAAACAAAGGTCAGAACCAAAAGGTCAGTCCACCAATAGCAAACAAAGCCAAAAGGTTAAAAACCACAAAACAAAGGAAAAGGAAGCAGAAAAACCACGATGAGAATCAGACTTTTTGTATCAGACATTTTTTTAAAAATTAAATACTTTGTTGTTTTTTGTTGTTCATTAAAACATTTAGAGAATTGTGAATACTTGTGCCCTCAAAACCACTCTGGACTTTTACCACTTTACAATTCCAAATCTATGAGGACAAATTATGGTTGTAGCTCTGAGTGGCTCAGCAGACTATGGAGCCAACACTCGCAAGAATTGCTAGCTCGAATACTGGGTCAGCTGCTTACCACCGGCAGCCGGAGCCTGAGAGAGCACAATTGGCTATGCATTCTCTTCCAGTGGGTGAATACCTCTCTCACTCTCATTGTGATGCTGGCCGTCACAGGCACTATCACTATCCTATATATATATATATATATATATATATATATATATATATATATATATATATATATATATATATATATATATATATTAAAACATATATATATATATATACACACACACACACACACACACACACACATATACACACATACAACAGTGTGCTAGA
Source organism: Salminus brasiliensis (assembly GCF_030463535.1). Classification (NCBI taxonomy): domain Eukaryota; kingdom Metazoa; phylum Chordata; class Actinopteri; order Characiformes; family Bryconidae; genus Salminus; species Salminus brasiliensis. The sequence continues at coordinate 5,444,741 of NC_132881.1, read as the reverse complement.
AGGCAAATAAAGGTCCAGTGTAAGCCTTTTCGCCAAAGCTAATATTATATAGCTTATGTTGGGTAACTAAATACAGTGAGGAGCAAACCAACCAGCTAAACGCAAGAACTGACCCAAATTTAGTTGGTCGTTTAATTTAGCACTCAATTAGACATTTACTACTGAAGCCTCTAAGTATTATGTAAGCATGTTTAATTTGTATGTATACATTTACATTTACATTTACATTTTCGGCATTTAGCAGACGCTCTTATCCAGAGCGACTTAAAAAGTGCTTTGCTATTTACCCAATACACATGTGATGTAGTGTTAAACAATGATTGTCATGTCAATGTTGTCATTTTAAACAATTTTCATGGCTGCAACAAGACACACACACACAGACACACACACCTGTATGTGGCTAATTCACTAGGTCATGGTGGGCTGGATGTTCTGGAAGTCCTCCTGTGCGAGGACATCTGCGACACTAATAAACTATAATGCTGACAAATTGTTAGTGTCCAGTAGCGCACACCCCTCCCTGAACAAGCCATCACCGCTAGCCAATCAGACATGGCTGACAGCACCGGCCACCAATCAGAGCGGGGCAGGGCAGAGAGGACAGCAAGCGAGGCACAGAGGGCAGAGTGACTCCAATGCAGGTGCAATGTAACCCTTTAAACCATCTGAATTTGCTGTTGTTGCCAGCAATAACAAAAGCATGATGCATTTGGCATAATAATTATAAAATAAGTGGAGAGATTTAGATTCAAGTACAGATTCTAGACTGTGATGCATACAGTATGCATGTGCTGTACATTTTTGTCCAATGGGTGAGTTCCATTCTCTTCTCTAGAGAAGTCCTATTCTATTGGCAGTAATTCTCTACAGGGACTAGGCCAGCTGTATGTCAATTTTTGTAACCAGTGGATGTAACTTCAAGTAGCGGAATGCATTCATTAAAAGGGGTGTCCACAAACATTTGTGCAAGGACCATGCCCGTGCAAGGAAACCAACAAATTGAATTGAAGCAAGTCTGCCAAGAAGAGTGAAGAGTCAATATCCATGCAGAATTCTGCAAGAAGCGTATTGATGATTATCAAAGGCTGGTCTGGTCATGGTTGATTTTAGAACACTTGTGCACCATTATTTTTTAATTAAAGATCCTAAATGTCACTGAATTACTCCCAAAAGATCCAAGAGCAAAAGAGGACTTTGGTAACTACTGTGAAGCTAATGTGTAGGTCCTGTAGTTAAAGATTGAGGCACTGAATAATAGGTATAAGCCATAAGAGGATAAACCATATAAACACAAACACACACACACACACACACACACAAACACACACACGCATACACACACTTCAAGTAAATGAGCTAAGTGGCAACACACAGTAGCACGGATAAGTGCAAGAAGAGCATGAGTGGTAGATTTGTGGTCAAAGATGAGAGAGCGGGAGAGAAAACGAAGCCTTCTATCGGCTAAGCCCGATATATCTTTTTTAATTTGGTGCTCATGACAACACTGGGCAAGGTGAAGAAAAACCTGACACTTTCAAATTGCCTTGTCAATCATCAGGGTCATCCGTAAACCACTGAAATGGAGGAAAAGGGACAGGGAGAGAGCGAGGGACAGGTGGGAAAAGAGAACGAGAGAGGGAGTTGTTGCAGGTTGACTGAAGTTGAGCTTCCACTGCTCTGATATGCTGTGGAAACCGTGTGGAAACATGACAAAGGTCAACCCAAAGGTCATTCGAACACTCAGACTTAGTTCTGTATCTAAAGTTTGCTCTGGACTATGAATCAATGAAAATACTGCAGACATACACACTGTATACTCTCTTTATGGCGTTATCTGTTCATATATCAACCAGCTCATGTTTCAATACTTCTTACAATGGGCCCATTCACACCTGGCATTAAGATGTGTCCGGGGTGATAGCCAGGCTAGCGAGTCCTTGCTCATGTTCGAGTATGGGCGTGACGGTCTGGTAACTCTTGCGGACAGTGGGGTCTCGCAGTTACTACGTGCTTTCGCAGTTACACCTGTACTTAGTCTTGGTCACTTTTGATCATCGGATCGTACGACGGGATGCATGTTAATGTCATGCCAGGTTTGAACGGGGTCAATTGGATATATCCAGTATTTCCCCACACATGGGCTATACTTTGAAGCATCCTTAAACATACCGAAAGAATGCACCCCATTGTAACAGCATCCAGTTTCATTTCTGTCCCATTTGAACACATTATCCATATAGCTTTAATTGGTGACACCTATTGGACACCTATTAATTCTTGTGCGGTCACAAGATTTACAGATTTACAAATGCGCCAAATTTCTTCCATTTCTTAATAATAGATTTAGCTGATCTACAGTTCAGTGACTTTTTGCATCCAGTCCCTGATTTATAGCGTTCTTTTGTCTTCATTTACGGCACTCAGGTGATCTCCATTTCCCTAATTGTGAGACTTCTAGCCCCAAATGTCTGCAGGATCTCTGTTGAGTGGGTCAGTCACTTTAAAAGGGGTGAATATTTATGCAGTCACTTATTTTACATTTGTATATCCAGATCACTATGTAGAGCACTATTAGAAGGAATAGCTTCAAAATCAACAAGATGATTACGACCATGTCACCATGCAAGTGAGCTCATCATTGTGAAACAGCAGAATGCGACAGCACAAACAGTGTGACGGTCAATCTTTTTTGCGCAAATGTTATCAAAAACATGGGTATTCTATGTCTGATTGTTTGTACAATATGTATTACGGTGCATTGTGGGATTGTTACAGTGCACTGACAATTCAGCATTACCTTTTCGGGCACCACTACAAAATGATGGAATCCCAAAGAAGTGCAATATGAGAATAGGGCACAGTTTCGGACACAGCTCATGACTCCACTTCTAACTATAATAAAAAGGGAAATATTCGAGGGGATGAACACTTTTTGGATGTATGCACACATTCATACATATTTTACACTAGCTACTTACTATAAAGTGCAGAAGGGGAGGGTAACATTTTACACCCTATACGACAGCGCAAATCTTGCAAGTCAGGGAAGAGATGTTAGCCCCAGCTCCCAGTTGCAGAGTGAAGAATAGAGAGTGTGTGTGTGTGTGTGTGTGTGTGTGTGTGTGTGTGTATGTGTGTGTGTGTGAATTCATCTCGAGACTCACCCACTGCAGTGTTCTCGTAGATCAGCAGGTATGACTGGAAGAAGTAATTCTGGAACCGTGGAGGTTGGTTAAAGGCTGCAGGAGAGAGATCACAGATTAGTAAGTTGTGTGTTAAAAGAAACTTTCACCCAAATACACCCAAACACAAGTGCAGCACAATACATCACCTGTTAATCCTCATCATCAAATTGGCCATAGCCATACTAGTATCACAGATGGTTGCAGTGGGAATAACCACCCTTTGCTTGGATGACACCAGCGAGACATTTTGGCATGGACTGTATTAAGGTGACGGTGAGGGTGTTTATTATAGAGATTAGCTGGTCCTCAGTGGAGCGCTGATTGCCCTGAACCACTCACCGGAGTCGGCAACCCCTCTGGCACCAACAGCCCGTGGAGCACCCCTGTTATGTTGTCTGGGAGGCACTCAAGGTGTGAGAAGTCCATTCTTAGTACACACCTTCACTGCGGTGGCTCTAGAACAACGTCTCACTAGCGCCATCTGAGACAAGGGTGGTCTAACATTCTGAGTATATCTGAGCAATTTATTAGGAATAGTATATTAATACTGGGTTGAGCCTCCCTTTGCTCTAAGCAAGATGTCGGGAACACTCCGTTGAGGTTCTAGTCCATGCTGACATGACTGCATCACATAATTCCTGCTGATTTTTGTAGAAATTTCATTCTGCAAATCTCCCGTTCCACCACACACGGTTCTACCACAAAGATTTTCCTTTAGATTCAGATCCGGTGACTGGCAAGGCCACTGAAGAACATGGAGCTCATCATTAGCAACCATACAAAATAGGCTTGACTAGTATTAACAGTCCCCACATCATTTCACCACAGTGTTGACACATGGCAGGTAGAGTCCATTGATTTCATGCTGTTGTTGCCAAATTCTGAACCTGGTTTCATGAACATGGCAAAGAATTCAGTGCTCCTCATTGGCATTCCCAGTCACTAGACCTGAATCCAACAGAACACCTTTGGGATGTGGTAGAGAAGCAGATTTGAAGGATGAAGCGGAATTGCTTGACGTAATCACGCCAAAATGGATTGGAATTACAAAGGAACGTGTCTGCCATCTTGTGGAACCCATGCCATGAAGAATTGAGGCTAAGCTAAGCTCACCAGACCAAATAATAGTCACATGTATCATTTATTTTCCAGTACTTGGTTAAGAAAACCTTCCCCAAACCATTACACCACCTCCACCAGCCTGGAATGTTGACACAAGGGAGGTAGGGTCTATGGATTTCATGCCGTTGGCACCAAATTCCAACCCTGGGTTCATGAACATGACAGTAAGTTGATGAGTTTTTTAGTGGCCTTCTCAGCTACCGGATCTGAATCCAAAAGAGCAGCTTCGGGATGTGGTAGAAAGGCGGATTCGAGGCATGAAGTGGAATTGCGTAACACAATCATGCCAACATGGATCAGAATCTCAAAGGAACTTGTGCCATGAAGAATTGAGGCTAAGCTCACCAGACCAAATAATAGTCACGTGTATCTTTTCTTCCACAGTACTTGGTTACGTGTCCCACTGTCAGGTAGCAATCACAATTGGTCTCTGGAGGTGTCCATTTTGGTCCACTCTTCCACTGACATGGTGCACATTCCAGATGGATTCCATCTGTGCCCATTTGGCCATTTCACCGGCTGTTCCACAAACCAGAGCTGAGAACTGGCGATTTTTTTCTGGTCAGTCATAGTGAATTTGGACCTTTGCACACTACAGTTGTCATTCTGAAAATATGGGGGTGTCAGTGTTGTGTTCTGCTCGAACAAGAAGTACAAAGTTTGTGGAAGAGATGTGCTAAAATGAACAGGAGTGATCTCAGGAGGCTGGTGTTATCCGTACCTGACAGGATTGGCAGCGTTATTAAGGCAAGAGGAGACAGAACCAAGTAATAGAGAAGATGTGATTGATCACACACACACACACACACACATATTTCCAATGATCATACTCAATGTGCCAGGCCATAACTCTATCCTACTGATCAATAATGGCACGACTGCCATTATTGATCAGTGACTGACTGTGTGTATGTGTGTGTGTTTTCTTTGAGACAGCAACACACCTGCATGCATCTGTGAGCATCCGTTCTACATACTCTACAGTTTGGCCTACTTCTACGCCATGCTTCTTTGCAACACACACAAACACACACGCGCTCTCTCTCCCTCCTGGGTGTCGTCTGTGTTTCAGGGGCAGCGGGAGACAAGCTGTTTTGTCAGGAAGATCAGCCTACAAAGCAGCAGCGCTTTGATCAAGCCTTTGGGCAGTGGGCCATAGAGACACTTCTGCACCGCAGGAGGGGTGTGTGTGTGTGTATATGTGTGTGTGTGTGTTTGTGTGTGTGTGTGTGTGTGTGTGTGTCTGTGTGCTTGAAGTGCCGTTTGATGCAGAGAGATGCTGAATGAAGAATGAGAAAAAACACATTGATCTTCAGCACACTGAAGCATTCCAACATGAGCTGATCTACGGCAGCATGTCACTCTGGATTAACAACCTAATAGACACAGTCAAGTCATATGCAAAAGTTTGGGCACCCTGTTCAAACGCACAGATGATATCTTGTTGGTTTTCTTAGTGCAAATAAGTAACAAACAAACTTAAAATAATGGCATTTTTCTGCATATTTTAGTCACAATTCCTACTCATTTACTTAAAGCATCAATATGCAATAGGTACTTCTGAGCTCCCCCTACAGTCCGAAAGTGGAATTCACGCTTTGATCCACCACTAAAAAAAGAACACACTTTACACATGCATTTCTGGACAAGCCGAGAGATACAAAACCTTTACAGAAAGGAAAAGAAGCATGTGGACTGCCCACTTCAGCTGAATTACAGAATTAGTGCAGTTAGCAGCATGCCAAGCCCTGAGTGGCATTGATAGAGATTCTGTTCTCCCTATAACAGTCAGTAGTGCACCACAATGATTTTGAAGCAGTTGTGCATCACCCTTGTTGCTGTTTTCTCACTTTTTTTAAAGTCATGTGAAAACGTTAGGACACTTCATTAAAACCTTTGCCTTTTTAAATAAATTTAAACATATGGACATTTGATCTCCATGTAACCAATATTAAAATATGGAGGTAAAGAAAACTAAATAAATGTGAAGACATGCAATTAAAATTTGTAAAATGCAATTAATAGAAATGCAAAGTACGCCATATGCCGCAATTTCTCCCCGTTCGAGTTTCCATGAAAGATCCACCAGTCTATGACGTTAACTGTAAGGTTCTCCCACTCCTCTCCAGCTTTAGTTTTTAGACAGATGGTCTCACATTTTCCTCAAGCATCTTCTGATACAATGAAGACTCATCTGCTTCTTCAACCTTTTTTCAGAAAACTCTTTGGTAAAGTGAGAGTTTTACCATGGTGAGATCAAATCAAGAGCAAACCAAACTAAAACGTCTGAAAATTAAATAAGACTCATCCAGAATCTTCTCTAACCATGTTATAACCATCTGCAGCTGATGTGCTGCACCTGATTCTAACTGTAGGTGTTTGAAGTAGTAATAAATGTAAAGGTGTTCTAACTTTTTCCTCATGAAAAAATGCATTTCTATTAATTCCATTTTATAAATGATGATAAAGACATTTCTTCAGTATGTTTTAGTTACATTACCTCCTACTCCAGATATTGTTTAAGTGACAACAAAAAAAGTCCAGATGTTTAAATACATTTACAAAGACTCCTGGAGTGTCATAACATTTTCATGTGACTGTACATATAGTGAATCTGGCAGTTGTTCTTTACACGGTATCACAATTTCATGACGAATGGACAAATAGAAATGCTCAAAATTGACTTATAAAATCTTTTTTCACAGACTTCCGTTAAAAGTTAAGAAGGTTTTTCTTCTTCTCCTGTAAAGTTCTCATTTTGGAGATCTGAGGTTTTTATTTTAGTCCCTTCAGGACTTGCATGGTAACCAATAATTGTCAAAACGTTTCATTAAAAATTGTGAAATTGTAAAATTGTGTATTAAAATATGCAGAAGTGATTACAAATTAATAAATGCACATGGCTACAGATTAGCACATGACTATAGATTAGCATTAGCTAAAATGGGGCTCAAAAGTCTGAAACCGAAGCTACTTTTTATTTTCCAATGGCTAGAACTCCCACCTTCACACTCCCCTTGTGCCTACAGTGCTAAGAGGGTGAAGGCTAGCATGTGCTTCCTCTTTATAACATGAATTGCAGCTAACGCAACATCACTGGAAACCCAAACACGCTTGAAAAAGAACACCAACGTCAGCTTACAGACGCCTGCATTGGATAGCATCACACTGAGTGATGGAGGAGGCAGGGCCCTCCTCTCCCAGTCTGGAATGGTTGTAGCATCGCTGGGGATTGAATAGGTTTGATATGTTTAGAAAGCTGCGTCACACATATTCCTTATTTTGCAATTTCTTCACATCTTCACTATACTTTTAAGGGTTAACAAAAACATTCTTTAATAAAATAATAATCCACGACTCTATACTGAAGTATAAAGAACAGAAGCATGTGATGAGAAGCGGTGATTGAGAAATTGTACAGTAGTCGGGCTGTATGAAGTGGAGTGTGTGTGGAGAGGGTCTTGACTGAGCTGATATGAGAGGCAGTGGAGTGGCTCTTGTGTTTGATCACATCTTCATAAACTCATCACTTCTTATTATGCAGCTACCGCTCGCAAGCTGTTTCAATCACACTGCTTCACCCACACTGTCATCTCACGCTCACTCTCTCTCTCTGCCTCCATTTCTCTTTCATTCTCGTTCTCTCTCTCTCATTTTCTCTTTCTTTTTCCCTTTCTCTCATTCTCTTTCCCTTTATTTTATTCTCTCTCCCTTTCTCTCATTCTCTTTCCCTTTCTTTTATTCTCTCTCCCTTTCTTTCATTCTCTCTCCCTTTCTCTCATTCTCTTTCCCTTTATTTTATTCTCTCTCCCTTTCTTTTATTCTCTCTCCCTTTCTTTCATTCTCTCTTCCTTTCTCTCATTCTCTCTCTCTCATTTTCTCTCATTCTCTCTCCCTTTCTTTCATTCTCTCTCTCTCTCTCTCATTTTCTCTCATTCTCTCTCTCTCATTTTTTCTCCCTTTCTTTTATTCTCTCTCCCTTTCTTTCATTCTCTCTTCCTTTCTCTCATTCTCTCTCTCTCATTTTCTCTCATTCTCTCTCCCTTTCTTTTATTCTCTCTCCCTTTATTTTATTCTCTCTCCCTTTCTTTTATTCTCTCTCCCTTTCTTTCATTCTCTCTTCCTTTCTCTCATTCTCTCTCTCTCATTTTCTCTCATTCTCTCTCTCTCATTTTCTCTCATTCTCTCTCCCTTTATTTTATTCTCTCTCCCTTTCTTTTATTCTCTCTCCCTTTCTTTCATTCTCTCTTCCTTTCTCTCATTCTCTCTCTCTCATTTTCTCTCATTCTCTCTCCCTTTCTTTCATTCTCTCTCTCTCTCTCATTTTCTCTCATTCTCTCTCTCTCATTTTTTCTCCCTTTCTTTTATTCTCTCTCCCTTTCTTTCATTCTCTCTTCCTTTCTCTCATTCTCTCTCTCTCATTTTCTCTCATTCTCTCTCCCTTTATTTTATTCTCTCTCCCTTTCTTTCATTCTCTCTTCCTTTCTCTCATTCTCTCTCTCTCATTTTCTCTCATTCTCTCTCTCTCATTTTCTCTCATTCTCTCTCCCTTTATTTTATTCTCTCTCCCTTTCTTTTATTCTCTCTCCCTTTCTTTCATTCTCTCTTCCTTTCTCTCATTCTCTCTCTCTCATTTTCTCTCATTCTCTCTCCCTTTCTTTCATTCTCTCTCTCTCATTTTCTTTCATTCTCTCTCTCTCATTTTCTCTCATTCTCTCTCCCTTTCTTTTATTCTCTCTCCCTTTCTTTCATTCTCTCTCCCTTTCTTTTATTCTCTCTCCCCTTTTATCTCATTCTCTCTCTCTCTTTCTTTTATTCTCTCTCCCCTTTTATCTCATTCTCTCTCATTCACCTTCATTTTCTTTCTCTCCCTTTTTCTTTCATTCTCATACTTTCATGCTCTCTCTCCCTCCTTTTCTTTTTCATTCTCTCATTCTTTCTCTTTCTTGCAGTATGTCACTCTGTCTCTACAATTTCTTCCTCATTTCTAGTTTCTTTCTCTAGTTCTCTCTCCCTCTCTCAGGGTCATTATGTTGGCTGAGCTCGGGCACGGGGTGTCTCTTAATTTCTTGTCGACTTTCTTGAGGCCACAAAGCCCTTAACAATCAGCCAGAGATAATAAGCATGAAAACACTTTTCCCCGTAGGATCGGCCACAGCTATTAGCACCACAAGTGCAAGAGAAGAGAGCAAGTGGCAGAGATTGTGTGTGTGAGAGAGAGGGGGGGGGGGGAGGTGGGGGGGGGATGAAAGTGAAAGATCTGCTATGTCTTGTATATATTCAGCGAACAGTCCAAAGAAGGAGTTGCCATATTTACTGTAAGTACAGTTAAACATTGAACACCCAATGTTTAAACATTGAATATTGTTCATTGGATAACATTAAATATTTGGTCTTTATTTGAACAATACAACTGACTTAATACTTTTTAAAAAGAAATGCTGTAAAAAATAAAACACTCAAGACTAAAGTTTGCCAGGGTTGCAAAGGGGTGGAAAATTCCAGATAAATGTCCAGTAAATTACCGGTATCTTTCCATGGGAACCTAGGCTCAGGAACTATTTTTTTATATTTAAAAAATGTAAACTTTCCATGGAAATTTTGGGAACTTTGGAAAATTATGGGAATTTATAGGAATTAATAGGAAAAATTGGCTAGTTTAAAGGAACTATATCATACACTATTATCAATGTACAGTTGTTGTTTTTTTGTCAACAGCTGACATGAAGGCATAACAATACAAATAAAGTTACCATGGAAATAAACTGGTAATTATGGAAGTTAACTGGAATCAATGAAAATAAAATGGGAGGAATGAATAGTGTATACAGGTGGTGGTCTCAATAGCCCTTCAGTGCGTAATGCACCTGGGACTGAGGAGCAGCTTTGCTATTCAACTGTTCATAGCAATATATCTAACTTTTTTAGCCAATATTATGCCAAGTATATTTCCTACCCACTATATAAATATTTATCATATTTTATTCCCGTTAATTCCTGTTCATTCCCATAATTCCCGTTAATGCCCATGGTAAATTTCCCATCTTTGAAAATTCCCAGAATATTGCAATGCCTCAAACCCATAGACAAAGACCAGAACTTCTGAAACAATCTGCTTTGGACAGATGAATGTCTTCCCCTGATGTGGTTTTTTTTTTGACAGTGGAAAAAACATCTCTCATGAAAGTCAAACTGTGCAGTTTTTCCTCTTTCTTATGGTAGATGTTGGCTGGTAAGAGCTACAAGTAGGTCCCCTGATGTCATTTTAAACATTTTGTATGCCGGCCATACACTTTTCAATGAGTTTTCAAGTGATTTCACTATCGCACAACTGGCCAAATGTCCAGTGTCGGCACAGGGGTGGCCTAACTGTTCTATAGAGAGTATGCACATGATGCCACTGGTGGTAGGAGTCATTGCGGCCACATCCACCGAGTGGCAAAAAGGCAGACTAAGTGGCAGCATCAGTGTTCACTGTGAATGCTGCTAACACAAAAATGATAAACAGTCAGTTTATCAGTCGTTGTGCGACTGACTGTACAAACAGATTCCGCAGGAATTGAGAGCTCTCCATTTACAGAAGAGTAGAGAAGCAAATGGATTGGTGCAATTCACAGGAACAACTAGAATCCAAACACAAAAACATGTGGGAGTTCACTAAGAGTGTTAATGTCACGCTCTGAAAACAGGTGGGGGGAAAAAAGCTGACTGTAGTTGTGAATTGCTCAGGTAAGTAGAGAAGTAAGTTCAAGTAAGTGGGCAAGCAAGCAAACCTGGATAAACCAGTCTACAAAATGTGCCTGAAAACAGTCAAAAACACTCCTTATATCATTCGCTCGACCTTGTGCTCTCGGGCATGAGGTTTTGCTGGACATTCCTGACAACACATCGTTGTACATAGACCATTGGTTCTTCAGTAATTTGGATGGATCACTCTCAAGTAAAGATGAAAAAAGACACAGGGTTTTTCTCTGACAGTGTGTTTAAATATGCAAAAAAAGACTAAGGTTGTCATGGGGTGTCCACATTTTTCCACATGACTGTAACTAGAATAGGAAAACAGCTATACTCCTACCCTGCAAAAGCTTAAAGAGGAAGAGACAGATTGGGAAAGCAGGAGGGGAAGTGCGAGGGTGGGAGCTTTAGAAAGTCATTGGGCGCGATGTAAAGTGATGGTGGCATCGCGCTGATAACTCAGCACGGCGGCTCGGCTGCCCGGCTGATTGGAGGTGTCTCGCGCTCGTCTCGAAAGCTCCGTCACAGCGTCGGCCCGTGTGTTTACACATCCCGCGCTGTGAAAGGGCTGAGTGTTGACCCAGCCGCAGCGTTGGAGTGAAGATTGAGTGACAGACTTGAAGGAAAAAAGTTGATTGAGTGGGTGAGACAGGATGAGAGGACGACAGGTAGAAAAAAAAGGGGGGGAGGTAATGAGACGCTGATGTGACGAACAAAAGGCCCTGGGCGGAGGAGGACGAGGAGAAACAGAAAAGGACACGGAGAGGTGGACGGAGTTAATGCAGAGACTGCAGAGGCTAAAGTAGGGAAGTGCACTGTGAATGTCAGTTGTGCTGTGTGTGCGTGTGTGTGTATGTGTGTGTATTACCTTCACTGAGTGTGTGTAGGAGGAAAGAGGAGAGGAGCAGCTTGGCCACCGTCATCCTGCCACCAGAACCTTCGCTCCACATCACCTGTGCCTTCTCCGCACTGCAGAAACACACACAAGCTTATTTTACTAAGGGGAAACATTCAAAATGTTGGTGGTTGGCGGTGGACATTTGTATTTCCATCATACTACTGAGCTTATACTGGAATTACAGCCAATCATTTAGACAGGTAACACCACAAGTTGTCAATCATGAGTTATTGTTAGGGTTATAGTCACACCAACATATGTCCACTAAATGTTTGTGGACACCCCTTCTAAATAATGCACCCAACTACTCAAAGTTTCACCCATTGCTGACACAGATGTGCAAATGAACATACACAGCTTATCTAGTCTTTGTAGAGAAGTACTGCCAGTAGAATAGGACTCTCTAGAGCAGATGAATATGAACCTATTGGCACCCTGCCTAATGCCAGGCGTGGACTAGAGGGGTGTAAAGCCCCCCAGCAGCATTGAGCAGTGGAACTGTATTCTCTGAAATGATGGTGTTCCATCCTTTACTTCTGGGATGAGTTGGCTTGTCTTCACTAATGTTCTTGTCACTGAATACAATCAAATCTTAACAGCAATTATCCAAAATCTAGTAGAAAGCCTTCTTCCCTGAGCAGTAGAGACAGTTCCAGAATTATTTTTTTATGCCCTTGATTTCAGAAGAAACAATGAATGAGCAGGTGTCCCAATTCTTATCAGCGCATATCCTTTGCCAAATAATACAACACAAATGACGTTTTTGGGCATGCAGTTACAGAGATTGGTGAAATTCTACACTGTTAAAAGTATACGGTCCTTGAGGACCTTTTGGAGGTTCTTCAGTTTGAAACAGAGGAAGAACCTCTTAAGGTGCCTTGTCTTTACAGTTTTAAACAAACTAAACTTTTATTTTGAGTAAAATAACCTCTCATGTAAATAAATCAAATTAAGCCCTGTTATTGCATTGTTTTTTCTACAAGATTAAAACCTTTATGCTGACTTCAACAAAACATAACTGTATGCTCACCAGCAACCAGCTTCCAATGACAGATATTCTCTTCATTAAAAGTAAAAGTGTTATATAATTGACAGACGGTTTATGTATGTTTTGTATCCAGCTTTGACTGGATTACACTGATTTACACTAGTCATTAAAATGCTTCTCCAGTGTGACCAGATTAGACACCTCTCTCATTTCTGTTTCACCACCTGTTCACACCTCTCATCAAACTGTCCTGCTTCGGGACACTGAACAATTAGGAGTAACGATGGGGGTTCTACAACACAGTCGATCAATAGATGGTTCTTACATTCCCCTAACGGCTCTAAAAATGCATCAGACTATTTAAACCACAAGGGAACAAACTCTAATAATGCTCTCATCTACCGGTGAATAAGCATGAGCACGAGAGCCCACAAACCCCTCCAAATGTGGTCTGAGTGATCCGATCTTAAACCAATCACAAAGCATCTTGGGGGTGTTTACACCTTTTTTTCATGCAGACAACTGAAACCCGAACGTGATCCAATCAACAAAACCACATGTTAATGGCAGGTGTAGACAGGCCCCATTTCCACCTGTAGCATTTTCCGCTATAAAATACAGGCATGTCTTGCCTTTGTTTTTTAACATGATTGTAGGAAAAGAGACGTGAAAGCGATCTGAAATAAACACACATTAACTGTCTGCCTGGGACTTCTCGACCCTGTCAATACTTTGTTCACTAAGATCACCTTCAAAGGCCTACACAGAGCCTCGGAGTGCACAATATCACCCGAGGCGAGGGGTTTTATATCGACGGCATTAATGATGGATAAGGAATATGACTTATGCATCGAGCCGAGTGATGAGCCAGAAGCTTCAGCTGCTCACTGTGGCTAAAGAGCAAGATTCGGCTCATCAGGGATGTCCGCAGTCGAGGCTGATCCTCCCCGTCCCTGCTAATCAAGACGTCTGCATTGCTAATCGCCTAGCGAGGCGTAACTCACTTTAAATGCAAAGCCGACGGATAAGTAAGCATCCAAACGAGTAAATAAAGGTGTCCAAAGTGTGCTAACTATATTAGCAGCAGACCCGGTGTGACACACGATTTAATTAAGGGAACTGTAAGGTCGAAATTAATGATGTGTAATCGCGCCGAGTGCAACCTCTGTGTAATCACACTAATTACAGCAGTGGGACTGTTTGTTTGCTGCTGTTTAGTGCTAATGTTGCAGAGACTGGGAGCCCACGGAGGAGACAGCGAGTAGCGCGCCACACTACAACCTTTTTAGCACTGAAATCTCAAATCATGCAAATTTGTTTATCTAATAAAAATGAAAGATAACACAATACCACTTTGTAAATTACGGTCCTAACTTTTATTGTATCCTATTTTTTCCTTTTTTTTTTTTTTTACATCATTTATCCATTGCAGCTGCCCTTTACACTGTGTAAGCATGTCCAGATTAGTGAACCAACAAAACTACAGCAAAACTGCTTCCAATAAAATCTTTTTAACATTAACTTTAAGAACATTTTTGGTTCTCCAATAATGTTTTGATGTGTTAAAAATAGATTGTCCTATTATAAATAATGTATTGTAAGCGAGCTTGGGAATCATTTGAATTGCCAGTTCAATCCTCTGGTCCAGCAGGAGTCAAACTGGGGGTGGAGAGGGTGTAAATGAGTAGCACTTTCTCCGCCCTCAACATTCATGGCTGAGGTGCCCTTGCTGAGCAAGGTACCTAAATAGCCCTTCATAGCTCCCCTGGTCCTGCTGTAGCTGCCTGTTGCTTTGTTTGTGCTCACTGCCCCTAGTGTGTGTGTTTGTGTATGTGCTACAACTGCTGACTACCTAGGGTATGTAGAGGAAGTGCTGGTCTTCCTCCAAAAGATCTACATAGCATCAGCGATGCAAGGTAGTATCAGCATCACTTTAGCATAATTGCTTTTACAAACACTATTGGCATCAGACAGGGCTTTAGATTTGGCAGACGACTCAAACTTATACTTGATATATTGACCAGTCTTGGTTGGTGTGGGTAAGAGGCCTAGAACTCTGACTCTGAACTTTGTGACACATGAACTACCCATGGTGCAACAGTGCCCCTGCATTTGTAACCCTTTTTAAAAATGTGATATAATAAGGCATGCTAATTCAAGTAATATTAATTTAACATCAATTTAAAATATCAGACATTGGTATTGGACCAGAATTCCCATTTCAGTGCATCCACATATGTTAAGTACTGTAAGCACTGGGCTTCCTCGAAGGTTTGAAAATGCTTAGGCCAACACACTCTCACTCAGAACAATCACAATAAATGTGCAGTGAATTTTAGAGCATTCCTATTGGTCCAGGAATCATGAAATGTTCAGAAAAAAAGAGTAGAGTAAGGGTACATGCTTAAACTGTTAAACACTCTACTACCACGTTGGGGGGGGCACCACAAACACGTTCAAAATTAGTGGCGGTGGAGGTGATTGAACCATACTATCCTAGCTCAGCACATCTAGAGCCAGTGGAGGCAACAAGCTCCAGGTTGTGCATAAAAGAGCTCAGTCAGCCCACACAGGGGGGACACAGAGACTAAGTGAGAGCACTGGTAAAAAGCCCCCAGGACTCAAAGTGACTGTGTTTAAGCCTGTTGGTCTTGTAGAGCTCCATTTTGGCTTAGATTTATGCTTGTTCGTTGGTTCATTTTGGTGCTGGTGATCAGTATGTGCTAATAAAGGTCCCTTTTGGGATTTTCCTGAACCTACATGAATATGTCACATCTTACAGATTGACACTGCTATCCAGAGTCTTCTATAATGGCTGGGGTTTTCCTCTCCACACATTTCCCAGCACAGTCCCACAAGTTCTCAATAGTGTTCAAATCTGATGACAGTGTCAGACACATGATGAGTGATGTGGCAAACCGCATTTTTTTGTTGGTGTGACAGGTCATATTTTGAGGCTCTCCACCAAAACACAAGAGGCCGGTCCTTCAAACACTTCCAGCACATCTGCTGGGCATCAGCATATCACATACGTATATCCAAGACATTCTTCCTGACTGCCAGTGTATGTCCAAATCAAACACTCTAAACATTTGCTTCACGCTGTTCTTTTCCAACAACTGGTTCCACTGAGGCGTCCAGGTTTACAGATGTTCCTTCAAACCCAGCATCTCAACATCTGATTCTCAGTAATTAGTTTACCTTCATTGCTACAGAAGGGAGCTTGCTGGTGGAATCAGCTGATGGCTGTGCAGTGCTGGAACAAATCTCTTAATGACTCTTAATGAATCGGTTGTGCTAAAGCAGGTAAAATTATAAACTGTGAAGGAATGTTAACATCTCTGACAGTCCTGATGTAGAGGAACCTCCCAACAACATGAAGGATTCACAGAAGGACTACAGTTTCTAACTCTACACTAGCAAGGTGGAGCTACGAGGTAAACTTCTAGCAAAAAGAGTTCAACATGCTATTGAAAAATAACCATCTACAAGAGATTTCCTTGACAGAGGAGAACCCTTTGACCATGCAAGGAGACATTTAAACATTCAAAAGGATTTTTGTGTGTTCATGGCTTTACCAAAGAACCCTCTAAGTCCACTTTTGAGACTGCAAGGGTTTCAAATAAAGGCTACAGTGTTTTAAAGCCCCACCAACACTGCTGTTCTAAGGATAGACCATCACCCAAACAATAGGTTGTCCTATGGTGGTCTCCTAATGGATGGGGTAGAGAATGGGCTGATGAACTGTTCAGCAACAGGTCTACAAACACTAAATGTAAACCAAGAAGGTGCACATGTAGTAGATGTCTCAGGTTAAATGACCAATGTGAATGCAAGTATTAAAAAAATAGTCTAAAGGCATTAAAGGTCAAGAGAAATGCAAGCTAGCTGATGTACTAACGTCTTAAGATAAAGGTGTGTAAGACATTTAAGCCTATAGGATTTAATAGGATTTTATAGGATTTAAGCCTATAGGATTTAAGCCTATAGGACTCTCGGTTGTGCTAAAGCAGGTAAAATTATAAACTGTGAAGGAATGTTAACATCTCTGACAGTCCTGATGTATTGCCATTCAAGCTTTGTTTAGAGCTGAGCAAGTTAGCATAGCTCAAGTTGACTGGCACCTGACTATAGTGAGTTGCCCCCAATCTGATCGGTGTCACTTAATCATGAGTATCAGCTGACAAATTGATTGATTGCTGATTAATTTGTTCCAACAGTAAAATCCTTTTGTTTTTGAGACATTCTGGACTGAGTGATTTAGGTTAATAGAGGCTTATTGTAAAATGACTGTTCTATAGTTTGTTTTTAATATCTAATAATCCAGTCTGACTCTCTTCCCTGACCAGTCCGCACTGCTGCCTTCTGGGCAATGATGTCCCTTGAGGACGATTGAGATTAAAATATATCCATTAAAATATGTTCTCCTCTCTTGGGCCTTTTCTCTGGGTGGGCTGGGCTTAACATTTGAATACCTGTGAAAAATGTTGTGACCTGTTGACTTTTGTTCATGAGCCCTACATAAAAAAAATGGGACAAGCGTAGTGCTTATCGCACTACAGACTGTACCACACCAGACGGGAAAAACTGTAACTTGTATGACTGTTTGTTCAAAATGCATGAAAAGAAACCTAGCCTTATGCATTTGGGGGTTTGTTGCTCTTATCCAGCTGTACTGCACTCATACTGAACCATCCATATCCAAGGACTGTTGTGAACTGAACTGTGACTTCTGTGTAGCATAACTCTCCTAGCTAGAACAGTGCCAAATAATCAATATCACAACAGAAAAACACAAGAAACTGTCCCTGAATCTCTATTAAACATCAGAAGCAGTGATAAAACTGGGGTGGAAATCACACCATAAAGGCGTCTTTAAAACGTTAACACAACAGTGGAAGCCCAGGACTGTCTGCACTACAAGAAGAGAGATCGTGTCAGTCAGGAGTATAATGAGAGGGTAAGAAAGGGGAGATGGCAGCAATATTAGAACCTGCCAATCTCTGACATTTAATCAGACACGTAACCGCTAGTTAAATGGTTTATCGGACACCCATAACCTGAGCAGGCTAGCTTGACTACTGTTACTAGGCGACAGGTGTCAGGAACTACAAGAAGCCAGTGTGTGTGTGTGTGTGTGTGTGTGAAGCCAGGCATGGGGCAGGCGACTCAAAGAGCCACCAGATGGAAACTGGATCCACTCTCAGTGTCTAGGGTCGATTCATTATTTAGTGAACCAACCTGATCCACCAGCCGTTCCACAGCGAAAAAGAATTTCATCACTGCATTCTCGCAGTGCGTTTCGTCTGAACCAGACTTTGCTGATTTCTAAAGCTCTTAATGGGGCAGCACCTTCATGCATGATCAGAATGCCTGGCGCATCTTGACAGTCATTTTTTACCATCATCAAACATCATCAAACCGCTTTGGTGAAGCGCTTCAAGCATGAAGTATAAAACACAGCATGCAGCATTCTGCTATAATGAACTAAATATCTACTAAACCTCCTTTCCTGTGCTGTTCATCAGCCGTTACAAGTCTTCAAAGAGGTTATAATACTTTATTCTGTGTCACATTTTCTGCATGTATTATTTCTTTGTGCAGTAAGACTTTACTTGCTCTAACCGGTGCTCCAAAGACCATTAATAACTCAACAAACCTCTGTTCTTCTTCTACATATGATGGACTTTACTGACAAACACATCATTCTCAATTCTTCCCTGTATTTTTCTTCACTCTCAAAATAAAGGTGACACAAGGGAATACCATAGATGAACCACTTTTGCTTTTTCCAATAATGTTTGCATTACGTTAAAGACATTAGCTGCACTCCAAAGCCTAGGCTGCAGCTGAGGAAGGCTGGGTCCTCGATAGGACTGTCCTATGAAGACTTTTGGGTCACACAATGAAATGCTGCATGGTGACATCACCAGGCTGATTTTTCTCTCTCTTTTTTTCCTAATTTGGTACTACCAATTAACCCACTTGTTCATAACTCCCTCTAGCACTAGTACATTAACATTTACATTTATGGCATTTAGGCTGACGCTCTTATCCAGAGCGACTTACATGGTTACTGGTATTACAGAGGCGAGCCAATGTAGTGTTAGGAATCTTGCCCAAGGACTCTTATTGGTGTAGCGCAACATAGCCACCCAGACCGGGAATCGAACCCCAGACCGGGAATCGAACCCCAGTAGTTGAAGTAGTAGTGCTCCCAATACTAGGAGGGCAAGGAATTAACACATCTCGTCCAATACAAGTGAAGCCAGTTACCGCCTCTTTTTAAACTGCAGTCAATGCAGCTTCATTAGGCAGCCAACACACTAGAAGGAAGGCACAGGGTCGCCAGGTCCAATGCACCAGCTAACAGACGCCTGAGCCAGTGATTAGGGGAGACAGGACCTTCTGTCACTGTGACCTAAGGATTTCTGGTTCGCATCCTGGGTCATGCTGCCTGCCATCAGCAGCCGGAGCCTGAGAGAACACAACTGGTGGAGAGACGGCTCTCTCTCCTCACATCACTTCAGCATGAAGGCGTCCGCTAGCCGAAGCATTAGAGTTGGGTATCAGTCACTTTCATTCTAAAATGTTTGGTAGCCCGGTGACAATGTATTGGTGGCAATTTCGAAGAGAGATGGTGGTTGGTTGCATTCGTTTCGGGGGAGGCAAGTACTCTCCCCACATCACATGTACTGATGAGGACTTAGGTGTGGGTTGGGCTACTGAGTATCTGAAATTGGGGAAGAGAAAAATTAAGTAAAAGTTAAATAACAAACAACCCCTTTACACAGTATTGGGAGGGGGTCACGTAAAGCCAGCCAGACACATCTTTTCAAACTGCTGTATTGAATAAAAGGTGCTATATTATTATAATACTCTTATTATTATTATTATTATTATTATTATTATACATCTATAATTGTCATAAAAGTACAAATTTATTTTGCTTTATCCCTCTGCACAGGCAGGGTTAGTAGATGTGCACTTAAAAAAAAAAAATAAATAAATAAATAAAACACCAAGGCTGTAGTTTAAAACCTTATTACCAATTTACAAAACCCTAGTCCTTCGTTACATAAGTTGGAGTTAAAATGAAGTGAGTACGAATCAAAAAGCGGGAGAAACACATGGCGATTCAAGTCCCGGCAGATTACATGGTAGGAAAAATAACTGCAGATGATTTTGCAAAATGAAATAACAGGCTGCCTAATACGCAGAGTTTGGTTTGTGAGGCGGTCCCTGGTGCGGGTCAGAGCCGCAATCTTGGCAGCGAATTGGATTCCGAGCAAAAAACTGGGGCGAGTGAGGGGGAAAGACAGACAGACAGTCAGACAGTGGGGGAGAGAGAGAGAGAGAGAAAGAGAAATGGTCACATTTGTTTTCATTTGGCCCGTTGTTGCTTCCTGGGTGTGATAATGAATGGAGTGCCCTGCTCTGCTCCTATAGCCGCACACGCGCACACACACACACACACACACACCTTCCCCTCTGCCACAACCTGCTGTTGCATCTCATTCTGCACCCTGTCACCCGATCCTGCTCCATGTGCCTCACCAGGCGGGGCCAACAGTCCAGCAAAACAGCATAAATCATGGCAAATTAAGAGCATCAAGCCAAAAACAAGCCTCAAAACATTTATAATCACTTTTTCATCCTTCACGATTCCCAACCCCTGGCAGTGCTAACTTTCATTTTATTATACCACTAAAATGACGCACTGTAATGATGTGTATAGTGGTCTGCAAAAGTCAGAGAGCCAATGTATTTCATTTTCAGTCAAAACAGCTCTTAAGTACAAGTTCTTCATTTGGAAATGAGATCTGAGAAACTGTCTCCCATTGATAAACAGCACTTAATGCTTTCATCTTTGAAAGAGGGGAAAATCAATCGAGGAGTGAGAAGACAACCATCGCTGTGGGTCTGAATGGATGTGTAGTAGAGATGGAGGCTGCTGTTGCCATATCAAAACTAACAAAATGAAGTGACCACCCAGCCCAGAGTCCAGACCTCTACATCAATAAATGTGTTTGGGATGACAGAATGCTAAGAAGAAGCAAGAAATGAAAACAACTTCTTAGACTAAACTTTGGAGGTGTGGAAAACACTGAAAGTGAGTCTCTTGAAAAGAATGCAAGCTGTAATAAGTATGGATGCACCGATTCGACTTTTTCCTTTTCCAATACCAATACTTATTACATCAGCACTGACGTAAACTTACAAAAATTACTTTACTAACTTAGTAAAGCAAAATATAACAAATCAGCACAGATATAAATTAACTAAAAATGCTATTAATAATTGCTAGTATTGGACTAGTGCATCTCTAGTAATCTGGAGCTGTAATGACTAATCATATTGGGAGGGGTGGTATTTTGAAGTGAACCGATCCTGAACAATTTTAGGAGACCATTAAATGGTAATTTATGAGTGCACATCACACAAGTAGTCCAGCCGCTCATATACATGACAGAAAACTATAGGCATTATTCTTTAAAGAATAAAGATGATGATATTTCTTCTCAAAACTCACTTGTGCAGTTTTCACAAAATTTTTTTTTAATTATTATTATATAAACAAGGACTATGGGTTCCACCGTTGTAAGAGCAGAGCTGTGAACAATTCTACAGTATAAAAACACATCAGAAACATGACTTTTCTTAGGAAGACACTGGTAAATAAGGCCCATTGTTTTGAGTAATTGCCTTTAATGATGTTGCATCATATTTAACCATCTCCCACAGTAAACAAACACAAACAACCCTTAAGGCTGATTCATACCTACTACGAATGTGAACAAGTCACAGTGTGCATGCCGTAGAACCTTCAGAACCTCTGATCGATGTAATCTTATCAATAAAATCTTGCCATTTAATCGATTAATTGCAAATACAGTCCAAACACTAGCATTACAGAGATCAGAGCTGGATCAGGCTTAATTCAGTCAACAGCTGATTCATTCATACATACCAAGGCTGACCTTGGTATCAACAGGTATATTCAATTCAAAGTAATTAAATCATAATCATCTACTCACTGACTCATATCTGGTATTGATTCAAACATTTTGAGGACCTGAAGCATTCAGTAAGCCAGCAGTAATGAATACTAACTATCAAATCACACCATGCTTTTGCTTTTGTCATCAAATAAGGTCTTTCTAAGCAAACTTGAGAAAATACACCTTTATCTGAAGCCCATTCATTAGCTTTGCGTCTAAGCGTGTATAATGTCTGTTCTAACAGATAAAAGGACACCGCAGGTGGTATCTGTGAGCACAAAAAGTGGCACAATCTGGCAAAGAAATAACAGAGAGTCACTTAGACTCCAAAGCGAGCTGAGTGCCTGCGCTGCAAAAGGTGGGATAGCTGATGCTGGCTGGATGACAGATAGAATTAGTCTCAATCACAAAGACGACTGATCCTTCTGCACAACCTGCAGAACTGACAGACCATTCAGCATCACACTGCAAATACCGTGGTTATAGCTGGGCCTTTTGATGGATATTGACTTGTTCTTACTTCATATTTACGGGATTGATTTGTGTTCATGTAGACAGGATACACTTTAGAAGAAGCCCATAATGTATCTATTTAAGAAGTGCAGATGCTTTAGACAGATGTTAAGGTTCTTTAAACTTTACAAAGTCAAAACAAAACATCTATTGAAAATATTCAATATCCTTAAAACCATAAAAAGGGATTTCTTCGAGCACTAAATGGTCTGATGGACTAAAATGTTGCCACTATCCCTGATTCGAATCCTGGGTCATGCTGCCTGCCATCAGCAGCCGAAGCCAGAGAGAGCACAACTGGCCTAGCACTCTCCAGAAGGGTAGATGTCTCTCTCTCTCTCTCTCTCACCACATCACTTCAGTGTGATGCTGGCCAGCTAATTATGTATCTGCTTGACGATGCATCAGAGCTGGGTACCTGGCACTTTCCTCCAAGCATGTTGGTTGCCCGGTGACGCTGCCTCAGTGGCAGTTCAAAAAGAGGCGGTAACTGATTGTCAGATAAGGCATGTGTCAGTCAGTGGTGGTCAGTGGTGCAACAGATAAAACCACTAGCTGCCAGTAAGCTATTACACCATGTGGGAGACCAGAGTTCGATTCCCAGTCTGGATAACCTTATGCTGCGCTACATCAATAAGAGTCCTTGGGCAAGACTCCTAACACTACATTGGCCTACCTTTGTAATACGAGTGACCTTGTAAGTCGCTCTGGATAAGAGCGTCAGCTAAATGCCGTAAATGTAAATGTCGGGAGCATCACATGTGACGGTAGGAGTACTAACGAGTGGGTTGGTTAATTGGATAGAAAAACAGCATAGTTGGCTGATTTCCCAGCTCATACAAGCTTATTAAACCTGGCAATCAATAGGTGAGTTGAATTGGGTGTGTCTAAGCAGGAAAACTGCCCAACCCTGATTTAGAACCATAAAAGAAATTCATATGAACATTTGAACGTCTAAATGGTAAGTAAGGTAAAGTAGATCCACCTCTGGATCTTTATGGAGGCTTTAAAAAAATAAAACGAAAACTGCTCTCTGTGTTTCTGTAATTGTTGCCTGAGGCAAAAATTGGCCAATTCTGGTCTCCAATTTTCAACTACTGCATGTTTTCATGCAAATGAAAGCATTACTAAAACACTATATTCACTGTACTTTTCACTAGTATGTTATTTTGAGTTTTCCCTTTGCCTGTTCTAGCATGCTAGCTTGTTTTTATACCCTTGGTTAGGTCACTTTAGTTTAGGGACACCTTAGTTTATCCCATATCAATGGCCTGTGGTAGCCTAGAGTTTAGTGCTCTTTCTGACCTCTTTTTAACGCACACACTCAGACACTTTCCTGCAAGCACTGTCACCAACCTCCCCTCCCCAGTCCCTAAAGGACGTCTGTGCCAGGCCTGTCGCATGAGTGGACGTGATGGATTTGATGGTAGCTGGAGCAGACAGTGTGTGTGCCTGTGCGCTGAGGCTAAACTGAGACTTCAGCAACTCCACTCTACGCTAACTCTCACCAAACACAAGCAGCCTACACAAATAACAGCCTGGACTGCTCCGCCACTCAGATCAATGACTGCAAGCGCTATTCTGCTCTAATAAGGCTGTATACTGTTAGTGGCTGCTGAGCCTTTTTTTAGGCCCATAAATATGTGTAAATGGTCATTGGAGTGATCCAACATGAGAGCTACGTTAGCGCCAGGACACTTCAACAATCCTAAGTAGCTTATTTAATGAAGGGATCTGGCATCAAGGATAGTTTTAGTATTCTGGGCACATTTTTATTCTATACAGTGCACGTTCCCGATCATAAATATGCTCTAATAGAGAGAGATTCTGAACTGAAAGGCATCCTATTATTAAGCTCACGGTTCATTGAGTCTCAAAGTGGAAATGCCTTTCATATTGTCCAATACACTCATCTGCGGCATTAGGGGACGCTCACACCTTGCTTCTTGCAGACGTTAGCAGAGAATTTTAGTTTAGTGTCGCTATAAGAGGATATATAACAAAGACTAATAATGAATAATCTGTCAGGTTTGACATAGCTTTACCCTGCCAGAGATAGACAAATCTTTAGCCTGAATGGCAGAACTGAAGCACTACATGCAGTAAATGCTGTGTTGAAAACATGTAGGCAAAAGGACTTGCAGGAGTAACAGCTAATCCAGCTCACATTTTAAAGGAACAGGTTCAGTTAAATAAACCATTGTGCAGTAGGCAATACTGCTATCCAAAGTACATGCAACTCTATATCAACTGCATGTAGTGAAGGATAAGGAAAATGGCACTGCAGTCACGGTTAAGCAGAAGGGCTGCAATAAACGACTATTTTGACAGTCGAATAAGGTACATAGATGACTGAAATTAATATGAATTAATCAATGAATTAATAGAAAATTACTCAAGGTAGTAATCATTTCTTAAATGTGGCTTTTAACTGTTTTTTCTGGTTGCACACGTGTCCACAGCCACCAGCCCTTTTTGAACTTCCACCAGTCCTCGGAGGAAAGTGCTGGGTACCCAGCTCTGATGCACTGGGTAGCAGACCCCCGTGTCAGCCAGCATCACACAGTGAGAGCCATCTACCCAGTGAGACCCATCTAGCCAGTGTGCTCTCTTGGTCTCCGGCTGCGGATGCTGATGGCAGGATTAGAACTAGCGATCCCCAGGTCATAGTGGCAGCACCACTCGAAGCCCTTTAAATTTAGCTTTCTAACTAGGGGTGGGTAGTATGACGTTATATTATCGTATTGTGATAAATTGTTGATACACAATATCCTTTTCTAATATCCATTATCATTTTTGAAGAACACTGATCAACTACATGTTTAATTTCAAACAGTATAATTAGAGCTCTTTAAACAGATTAAGTGCAGCATATTTTGGGGGAAAAAAACACTGTGTTACACTGTTTTTAAGAATCTGTGGTTACTGATGCATTTTATCAATGATCACGTTTATCGCAGTTAATATGATAATAATATCTTTAAATACCATCATATTTTATACTGTTGCAAACTAATAATGAAGAAAAGAAAAGAAAAAATTCAGTTTTATATAAACTTTTCTGATAAAATTAAAAAGAAATAAAACTCCAAGGATGTGCAAAGTAGCCGCAATCCCCAATCAAATCTGACCTTCATATTTTCCCAAAATATTTAAAAAATAAAAATGAAGACAAATGTTACACAGTAACTTAAGCTTAAACAAGTATTTCTTGTAACTGCTATGGTTGCATTCATGACTTTTATTTTATCATGTTCTGTTTGTATGTATTAGTGACTTAATTAGACACAATCTGTTTGTTTACATTAGTGACATTTAATAGCGGAGTCCATCGTTAAAGTGGAATCTTCTCGTTTTGACACTCAGCCCGTGTCCATATGAGACTCACACACCTCACACTAATTTAACTCCGCTCTCGCTGCAGAGGTGTGATATTAAATACATTATTTGTGGTGTTATGCAAGATTCTGTAGATCTGTCTTACTGCTTTAACAAATGTTCTCTCACTACAATCCCCAGCATGCTGCACGCAAATACGGCATACAGTCATCAGGAACCCTAACTCTGAGTACAGAATTACTGATCGCTAGCGTCCCACTAATGGAGAGGGGTTAATAAATAAATTAAAAATAATATTTTAAACAGCCTGTCCTGCTTCTGCTCCACAGTACTAGTAGTTTTTATAGGCTCCACCCACGTTCAAGACACATCCTGAAAAAGGGGTCTCTTGAGTCTTTAAACAGGACAATTCTGCCCTAGAGTGTACTGTATGAGACAAGCTGGCATGCTGACAACAGATTTAGCAATGGACACATTTTTCAATTTGGTCAGAGTTCCTCTTTATATTTATGCGTTCTGAGATCCAAAATTTGAATGGAAGCACTTGGCCGCCTGACAACTGACAATTAACAGCACACCTCTTTCTCGAGCAATACGATTGCTGTGTTTTTACACATCCAACACATCCGATTTTTTCACTGTGCTTATTGCATTCTGCATCAGTGCCAGAAGCAGTGTAATTTGGATCACTGAGGTAGTAAATGTGTTGGAGGGAGTCTTGCCCAGTTCTCTGTGTTTCTGCACTCTCTCACTCTTATTAAGACATCAACACTGATTCGCTCCAAACTTGGCGATGCTTTATATTGATTTGCATCTCGTTTGGTGTAACACTAATCTGATTTTAATTGCTAATTGTTGTGACAGATCTTGCGTCCTATTCTATATTCCGGGAGAGTGAGCGAACGTGTGGAGAATTACAATGGTACACCTAAAACACAATCTGCCATGCCAACAGAGAAAGCACTGGGCTTACATTTGTCTTGTATTTTAGTTTAGTTCATCCCTAAGGTACATTTGTGCCATTTGTGTGGGTCTGCGTACCGAAATCAGCAAGACTATGTATACAGTAACTTTTTCCGAACTCTCTTGGTCCCTTCGAATTAAGACAGGCAGCTTCTGCTTCTCTGGCTTGTGTAAACGAGCTGTAAAGAGCTTGTTTAAATGGCAGCTCTTTATTGTGCCAAAAACACCAATCAGCCATTACTATTAAAACCACCTGGCTTATATTGTGTCTGCTCTATTAAATCTCTGAAGGTGTCCTGTGGTATCTGGACAAACGCAACCAAGATCTAAATCTGAATCCACTTCAGGAGGTGGTCTAAGACGCATTTGACAACCAAATCCCCTTGCAGTACAACCAAAACCCCACCTGGTTTTCATGCGTCTTGAATATGAGGATTATATCTGTATAAGGCCAAGCCACATACAAACTGCAAATGTGTAAACACACTAAAGATCCAAATCTGATCGCTCAAACCACTTTAGGACGGGTCTGAGGTGCATTTAAGCCACGTTATAGCGCTGTAAACACATCCGTTTCTCCAAAATATATTCAACAACCGAAACCCTTCCCAGTACAACTAAAAACCATCCCAGTACAACCAAAATCCCTTCCAGAACAAATGGAAACCCCTCCTTCCAGTGCAACTAAAACACCAGTAATAACTGCCACACAACAAACGGATCTGCATATTCTGTCGGACTAACCAGATACAATCCAGATAACAGCCACATGAAGTGACCAGGTGTAAACCAGGCCTTAGATGTTAGCAGCAGATCCTATAAGTCCTGTAAGTTGTGAGGTTGGGCTTCCATGGATCTCATCAGTGAGCCTTAGGTGCCCATGTCCCGGTTACTGGTTTACTGGTTGTCCTTTCTTGGAGCTCTTTTGGTAGGTACTGACCACTGCATATTGGGAACACTCCACAAAACCTGCCTGATGTTTTGAAGATGTTCTGACCCAGTAGTCTAGACATCACAATGTGGCTCTTGTCAAAGTGTCTCAGATTCTTACACCTGCCCATTTTTCCTGCTTTTATCACACTACCTTGTAAGCGAACTCAGTAGTGCCCAATATGTAGATCCCAGCGCTTGGCAGAAGCCATTGCTTCAATGCTCTTTATGTAACCGGTCAGAGGTTTTAACAGTATGTTTTAAAGCTGTGTTTACATGCCACATGTAACTGTACTGCACTGTATTTCAAAATGTGAGGAAAATTTCATTCTACATGATCTGGGCCCTTTGAGCAGTCAGTCAAGCCTGAACGCCTTAAAGGTGGAAACCCAAGAGAACAGTGGGACCCCTAGCTCTTTCCTTTACCCCTAGGCACGGACATGTGCCCTTCTCCCATAGTGTCACAGTCTCGCTCTCCCTCTCTCTCTCCCCCTCTCTGTCAAAGCCACTATTCATCAGCCCATCATTGTTCCTCTTCATCTCCCCTCTCTGTCTCCTACCTCGTACACCCCTTCACTCTCCCACCTCCCTACTTGCCACTCTTCCACTGCTGTTCATCAGCCCTGTCTGTTACCGGTCCTCTTCCCTCCTTCTCGGAGTAAAATCTCACTCTCTGTGAGAGAGAGAGAGAGAGAGAGACAGTGACAGCCAAGACAAAGTACAGCCCGAGAATCAAAGGTGGACTAGACATCAGTTAACCACAAAGACGCTTCCTGCTGACCAGGGCATGCCTGTCTCACGAAGCATGTTCAACAAAGTTCCAGCTCCATGTAAACCCATCAAATGCCAACTCGTTTTACCCCAGTGGCTGGGTTTAGACGCTCAAGCTATGATTGACCTTATCAAACCAAATGCCGGCATACATCCAGAGGCTTCAAGTCACCCTGAACTCATTTACACATGCGGCTAGACACATATACAGCACGGGTACGTCCAAGCTGGTCAAAGAGAAATGGATTAAACATGTAGAACTGCAGTGTTCTAAAGACTGTTACACTTCCGTGCAACCTGGGTCTCCAAGTTGTTCAGACATTACAATATGTGGCAGTGATGATCCCTCCTTTCTGATTTCTTTCTGTCTCTTTTCTTATGTACAGAGATGCCCAGTTCCAGCTGTTCCATCCTGGTACTGCCAGACT
Organism: Salminus brasiliensis; assembly: GCF_030463535.1. Lineage (NCBI taxonomy): Eukaryota > Metazoa > Chordata > Actinopteri > Characiformes > Bryconidae > Salminus > Salminus brasiliensis. Next base: position 5,415,864 of record NC_132881.1, on the reverse strand, counting down.
TGGCTCTTCATTGATTCATCCTCACCTCACTGCATGACTATACCACTCCGGTGACGTCTAGAGGAGGATGGGTTCCCCTTTTGAGTCTTGGTTCCTCTTAAGCTTTCTTCCTCTCTGTCCAAGAGAGTTTTTCTTTGCCACTGTTGCCACTAGCTTGCTCAAAAGAGACTCCAACCCAGATCTCTGTAAAGCTGCTTTGTGACATTCGCTGTAAAAAGCGCTATATAAATGAAACTGAAATGAACTTAGTTGAGTTAGATGATAGTATTAGAGATGGAAACGTCCACCAGCTACGCATTTTTTCCCCTAGAATATGTGGTATTTCTTTAATTAGTCAATCCTAAGAGATCCTTGTTCAACCACTTAACAGATTTACAAGCCAGCGTTGGTTTAAACATAATATGTAGCATATCTGACTCAAACGCATATTCGTCGAATGTGTAAAACTGATGTGACTAGCATGGTAAAGGTTTTTACCACCATTCACCACATTAGCGCTAGATAAGGAGCCCTTTTCCGTTGTGTTTCCAATCTGAAAAGCTCCACAGTGCAGTTCTGCATGGGAAAACATTACCCCTATCTGCTGGTTAAGTTAAAAAAAAGCACATTTCAGCTTGAGAGATGATGCAGGAACATTAGAGAAGCCCTGTAGCATCCAGTCCCACCACCAATTAGTATTGACAGATCGAGCTGAAAGATGGTTGCCGATCGGTTTCAACCCCAAATTGTGCTTCTGTAAAAACTATTTGGCATTACCAGATCCAATTGTTTAAGTATTAAATAAATGCAATAAGAAAAGTATTATAAAAGGACAGCAGTAGATTAGATAGATAAGAAAGCACCACATGCACACATTGTGTGTCCTAATTGATCGATTCCCCTATCTGAATTTGCATACAGCAACAAGCAAAAACACCACCACTCTCTGGACCAGCACTGTGATAGCAACTTTGCTGTTTACTTTTACATTGTATGACTTCTATTTCCTCCCCTGGAAAGCAAGAGCTCTCACATGCTTGGCTATTCACTACAAAAATCACCACACCAAGGGGTCGCCAAGTGTTTGTGTGCTATTGTTCTTTTAGGAGCAGTATCACTAAAAAAAGCCTCTAATTACAGACACTCTACCAACACTTACCATCAGTAATGGTGGCCAAATTCAGATCCTTTACAGAGAATTTCCATGCAAATGAACACCGGTGCAAATTCCTAATTTACATGAGACCAGCACTAAAAAATGCATGCTTTTGCATGATGCAAGTAATTTTCACTTCATTAGAAGAAACATTTTTTACTCCCTGTTTCAGGTTCAAATTGTGACTCATTAGGTTTAGGTAATGACTTATTGTCTTACAATTTTGAGAGTTATAAATAAGCAAAATAAAGAGTTCTAACTGCTTGAGAAGCTTTTTTCCAGCCCCCTATTCTGAAGTGATGTTGCAGATTTCTTTTCCTGGCTCCTCACTCTCCTGGCTCCTCCCCCTAGTACCGCCTTATTTTTAGTCTTTTCACCTGTGTTTTGTTTGTTTGCTCTCATTTCTCAGGCGGTTCTAGACTTTTGGTCACTGGTATAAGTAACTTTTGTGTTTCGATTTAGTTTTAATCTAGCTTTGGGTCCCTTTGCCCATTTACGTAACTTACCCAACATATTTATTACTTGTAAAAAATGACCAAGAAGACACTGCTCTTCCTGTTTGTTAAATCATTGGAGGCCTAAAGCTTTAAGCATTTTTTGTTTGAGATTTATTAAGGCCACACTGCATTACCATGCAGGATTAATGTGTCTTTTCCAGGTGTTTCTGTTAATACTCACATAGTATATACATCATTAGTGGAGAACAACTTCGAAATTCTTCATATGCTTGTGTTAAACTACATTACAAAGTAATGACATGTATGTTTTAAAAACAGGCATATGTTTACATTATTTTGTTATAGGTGCTACAAAGCTACACAATTTTTAAACAATAAAATAGGGTTTGTCACAGCAAAATATAGATAGAATCTGCAACTTAAACTAAACTTAAACTAAAGTTGTGTACTCTAAAAGAGAACTGACTACCTGACGAAAGAAAAAGGAACAGAGGGTTCTACTCTACAAGAAGCTCAGCCACCATCAAGAGTCATCTACTAGCCATAATTCAGAGCAGGTTAGAAGAAGATCAGAAGTAGCCACTGTAATGCAGCCAAGTAGACAGAAAATCTATGGTTACAACATTTAAATTTCATCTTAAATTTGCTTGGCCTGGTCAGGGATGCATCGTGTCCAGAGCCTACTTAGAAACAGTGAGCACAAGGCATGAATGGACCCTGGACAAGTGGCCAGTCCATCGCTTGGTAACATAAGCTGCCTTTTAAAGCATAGGCTTCAGCCAAGGGGTGGGTCCTCAGTAGGAGACTCTTTCTTAGTAGCATACTGTTCACACAAATGGAACAGTCCAACAGTGTGGTGACTTCACCGGAAAGGTCCTGCCTCTTGCGAACCTTGAAGTTTGTTGCATTGAGCCTCACAGAAATTAATTATAGGAATTTTCATGGAGCTGTTTTCTCTTCACTTTGTATCTGAGCAGAGAACGGTGGGTAACCGAGGGCCGGGAAGGATACATCAGTTGCGCTTTCAAAATCGGCACAAGCATAGACTGCATTTCGAGGCTAGCTTGACTGCAGCCTAGGCTTAGGAACAAAGCTACAGACTCACAGTTTAACAGTCAGTCCACCTATAGTAAGGTGGGAAGAAACCTGGGAAGAGTACCTGATAGAAAACCCACCTGGCACTAAAACTCCTCACAGACAGTGACCAGAGCGACAAATTCAATCTGTGACCATCACAAATGGTCAATGTGAAAAAAAAAGAGATGAAAAAAGAAAAAGAGACAATCTAACCCAAAACCCCAGCCCTGGAGCTGTGCAGAACATAAACATACTGGTTACAGCAATGTAAGTTTAGAGTAAGCCGGCTAAGAAGTAAACACTGCCTCATGGAAGAGCCCCTATAGGCTTTTTCTGAGTGTGAAAACTTTACAGGAGGCCTAAAAGGAAACTCAGTCAGTTCAAAGTGCTAATTAATGAGGGTTATTGTCCTTCAGTCCAGCAAAACCCTGCTCAAACTTTTACTTTCCCCAATTTATTTACAGTGACCTCAAAACAACACTGACCTCAAATAGCGCGTTGCTCTCTGAAACGACCATTAGAAAAGAGGACAACATCATCAGTAATCCTTTACACGGGCTGTTAAACTTTTCATATCAGCTTTATCCAGGCTATCAACATAGCTAAAATTGTAATACGTTTCAATTTAGAGTACCATAAAAGCTTAATATCCTCCCAAAGCCATCTGGTAATGGTGATGTTCACACTCAATCAATTAATTCAATAAACACTTATCATCATGTGATAAATATGGCTTACGGGTCGAACAGGAAAAAAAGCTTGAAGCGCGTCTGGTGTCTGTGGTGCTCGGTGGTGCAGAATAAGGTACACTTTGGGTGAAATGAAATCTCTCTCTTTCTTGGTCTCTCTCGCTCTCTCGTACTCTCCCTTTCTCTACTGAAGTGGTTCTCCCTAAAAACTCCCGCTTGATATTATCGATTGCAGAGGGATTGTCTTTGACGGGACTTAACCTCAGAGAGCTCGCCTCAAACAGATACCCTCCTCTAAGATCCTCCCACTTTCACAGGACTCAACCAGAGGCATACGCAGTGGCGGACTCCAATGAAAGATCAATCACTTATTAACCCTGAACACAAATGAATGGAGACTCCGTTCTCAGTATGAGTCTTAGGGAAAGAGGAACGATGGCTGAATGATGATTGATGTGTACCTCGGAGCGTCCATATTTTATTTGCTTACGGCTCTTTATTAAAAGAGCATTCTTTACTGACTTGCAATATCAGTGTTGTCACAGTTATTTAATAAAACGTGTTTATTCAACAAAATAATAAAAATAGCAACGTGATGGTAAGGCCTCTTCATGACTATTTGAAATGGATCTTTCAGGAAAAAAAATGGAGAGATATAAACAACGCCATTCAGAGTTTACCAGTTCTGATCCGGTTGTGATGCCGTTGTGATGAATTAAACCAAATGTCAAAAGATTTGAATGTAAAATGTAATGTAAAAGCTACATCACAGAAAGCTATGAAGATTGTTATCAATGCACTTGACAGATGTTTGAGACACTGTATCATGATCCACTTTTTAAAATGTTCTTCAAAGGGTTTTTTAGTAAAGGCAATGGTTCTATACAGACGGATGTTAAACGCTTCTTTGCCTGTTTAAACCTTTCTGTATGTTGGCAGAAAAGCTCTAATAGATGGTTCTATAATCAGGTGTTTCCTCTACATATAGTTACTGCCGCCACTACGCAACCCAGGGTGCGTCCAGAAACTTTTGCTACTGCTCCCATCTTCCCCATCCCTTCGTACTGCTCCTCTCCTCCTTGGAGAACGCAGAGGAATTGAGGAGGGGACAGGAGCAGAAAGAATGGAGAGAATGAGCAATAATTGGGAAATGGGACAGCTGATCCCTGAGCCTATCACAACAGAGCCAGCACATACTCAGTAATTCCGTGCATTTAATTGCATTAATTGTGAATGTTTAAACACCTGCTCATTGCAAAGATACAGCGGACAGTAGAATCTGACTATTCGTCTTGCATTTTGATGACAATCAAGGCCATCAGGTACTCTCTGAATGTGCATGCTGTGATGTCTCTCCTTCCCGCAACTGTTAAACTACTATGTAAGGAACTAGTAAACTATTAAACCACTCTATGACGGTCTTGTCTGGTGTGCAGTGAGTTTGAGTTTAAGTAAGTAGCAATTTGGTGGTTGGTGTGGCGCAACAGATAACATCACTACCTGCTAGTGAGCTACCACGCCATGTGGGAGACCAGGGTTTGATTCCTGGTCTGGGTGACTGGGTGCTGCGCTACACCAATAAGAGTCCTTGGGCAAGATTCCTAACACTACATTGGCCCACCTCTGTAATACAAGTAACCTTGTAAGTCGCTCTGGATAAGAGCATCAGCTAAAGGCTATAAATGTGAATGTAAGTTGTTTCCTACTGGAGTCAAAGAAATCAACTATAATAGTGACAAAAATAGCGGGCCTTTTATTATTCATATATATTACTCTGATGACATTTATCTGTTCATTCTAAATAATGTAATAGTAACCAGTTACATCCCTAGCTGACAACATCACTGTGAATTAATTATAAAACATCTAAATAGTGACATTTTTGAAAACGTATTTTGTAGGGTTGAGCAATAAGACGGTATTTGTGGTCATCATGATAAATTACGTCACAGTATGCTTTCCTGAGCATGTCAAGGATATCGACAGTACTCCTAGGCATTTTTTTATTACAAAAAAAAGCATAATTCGTCCTGGTTAATTAGACTTAGCGCAGCACAGTGGCCGAAATTTTGGATACAAAGCTCTGTGTTGATAGTTTCTGATACCAGAAGGCAAGTGTATTCTTGTGTACTGGCCATGTGTGGAACTGGTGTTCTTCTCACTGAATGCCTATTGACAGATCTGCAGAGTTTGAGACTTTGCTACAACAGCCTAGAAGCAAATCTAACACAAACACTCCACAGTTGGGCCCTGTAAACCAACACTGGGAACAATGACAGCTCCAGAGTGTGTGCTTGTGTGTGTGTATACGGTGTTGTATGCTAGAAGTGTGTATATCTCTCTCTCTCTCTTTTTATACACGCACGTGTGGGAATTAGCTGTGAGGTGTTTCAGCGTGTGGTTTGCTTATATGTGTGTGTATGTGTGTGTGCTCCAAGGTGCGTTTTGTTTGTGTGTGTGAGCGCGAGTGTTTTGAAAACCTGCGGTGACGGCAATTATCGGGACAGGATGGAGTCTCAGCGAGGTGTCACTCTGCCATTTGCCCTGTCACCATCGCTCAAGCCCCAGCTATCTCTGTAGGAGCCGGCGCGCTCTTTGTCTCTCTCCATTTCCTTCTTCTACGCCTCATCCTCTCAACACAAACTGCAGGAATGAATGAATTCTAGTGTGTCTCCCGTGGAGAGAGAGAGAGGGGGAGAGAGAGAGAGTGTGAGTGAGAGAGGGGGAGTACATCGGACCTGCATGAGGGGTGGCATAGTTAGGAGGCTACACTCTTAAAAATAAAGGTGACAAAAAGGGTTCTTTGGAGCGATGCCATAGAAGAACGACTGCTGGCTCCATAAAGGGCCTTTCTATGGTTGGTTCTTGTATTGTTTGTAAATGAGTCCAAAAATTCTTAACATTTTGAGTTACAGATACCTGATACAGCCCATATATACAGATATAGCTTCATATGTATATACAAGCTCAGCCCAGCGTGCTCTGTCGTCCCTTTCATTTTGGCGCCCATCTCCTCTCTGTTTCACCGCAAAATGTAGTGGGGGTGTGGCTATGTGCCATGGCGTCAGGTAGGGTGGGACCTCCTCAGCTACAATGCTGCAACAGGAAGCCTCTAAATTCCGCAAATTGATGGGCACCAAATAGGAGGGATGAGGTGACATGCAGGGCAGCTGCTCCCCAGTTGCGACTTGAGCTTCGGTTTGCCAGGTTTAGGTTTAGCTTTAGCTTTAGCTCATCAGGTTGCTCAGACTTGAAGAGAGGGCCAAACCAGGGTTATGCTAATGTAGGCCTGACCCATATTCAGGACTGCCCATTCTACATAAAGAGAGGAGAGCAATACTGGTGAAAAACTTCATTAAAGAGGAAACTGAGATTTAGGTCCCCAGGGGCTTCAATGCTTCAGCACATACCATGACATTTTGGACAGTTGTATGTTTGGGGAAGGGCACTTTTTGTTCCGGCGTGGCCATTTCCTAGTGCACAAAGCAAGGTTCATAAAGGCCTGGTTGGGTGGGTTTGGTGTGGAAGAACTTGATTGGCCTACACAGAGCCCTGACTTCAACCCCATCAAACACCTTACGATAGAACAGATATTGCAAGCCATGTCTCTTGTCCAACATCAAGGTCTCACCTCACAAATGCTCTTCCCAGATGAATGGGCATAATTTCCCCAAGACACACTTGGAAGTCTTCTGGAAAGCCTTCCCAGAACAATGGAAGCTGTTATAGCTGCAATGCCTATGGATTTACAATGGGATGTCGTAAAAGCTAATGCAGGTGTCCCAATACTTTTGTCCATGTAGTGTTTGTGGACCTGACTTTCAAATCCAGAAGTGCAAAAAGTGCTGTAACCAGTTTGTGTCTGGCAGGGAGTGTGACTGAGATGAGAACTACAGCCATTATACACAATGTGATGGCCCATTCTGTGGTTCTTTTGAGAACCATGTTGGTACATGATATGGACAAAAGTATTGGGACACCTGCTCATTCACTATCTCTTCCAAAATCAATATACATGGTATTAAAAAGCTTTTATCCTTTAAAGCTTTTGTTGGAGTAGTTGTCTCTACTGTCCCGGGAAGGCTGTCTACCAGATTGTGGAGCACTGCTGTGAGGATTTGATTGCACTTAGCGACAATAGAGTTAGTGAGGTTGGGACATTGGATGATCATCACCCCATCTCATCCCAAACTCTCCAACTCATCCCAAAAAGTACTGGATGGCGTTAGGCATGGTGCCAATAGGTTTGTGTTTTTTCTGCATCAGAGAGTCCTATTCTATTGGCAGTACTTCAAGCTGTGTGTGTACTTATACATCTCTCTCTGTCAGCAATGTGTGCCACTTAAGGTAGATAAAAACATAATGTAAAGAAGGTTCTAGGATGTTATGGTAAGAATGTCTGAATTAAAAGGTTCTTCACACTCACAAACCTCTGTGGTGTTTTCTAATTAAAACATTTTTCCTTTAGAACCGTACATCCAAGCCAAGAAGCATTTAGGAACCTTTCTTTCTGAAAGTGAATGTGTCTGTGTGAGGCTAAACAGAAGTGTGGATATGAATTGGAACTGAAGGCTGCTGCTGGCAGACTCATGAGAGACGCTCTCTGCAGTAAAAAAAAAAAAAAGAAACCCAGCAACTTCAGGGCAATGCACTGAGCCACACGTCAGATCTTGGAGGACATGCCAAATGGAATTATGATTGACTAATTACTTCACAGGGATACTGATGTGCGTAAAGCCAAAGCTTGCACCTGCTGGGATTCTTTTACTTGAGAGTTTTACAGGCGAAATTAATCGATCGGCTCAAAGGCGTCACAATGACAGGGAGAAAGAAACAGCTGGAGTAAATCAATTAATGAACAAATATTTATGCAACGCTGACAGGCAGGTATTTTTGAGGAAATCAGTCATGACTGAGACCACCTCAAGTGGGACTGTTAAAACGTCTTCCGCAGAGGTGATTATATATTTCAGAAATGTACTTATAGAAGAACAGTCTATCTTTATGATGAGTTTGATTGCCTTCATTCAGTGATAAGAGTGTTAGTGAGGTCAGGGTGTTGGTTGATCCCCACCTCACCTCATCACCAGCTCCACAACTCATTCCAAAAGTACTGGATGAAGCACATCCATCAGTCCAGAGAACACAGTCCAGAGAGCACTGCTCCACAGCTCAATGCTGGGAGGCTCCTACACTTGGCATTAGTTATGGTGCCAATTCTTTCATCAGGTTAATCTGCTCCAGAGAGTCCAATTTTACTGGCAATACCTCTCTACTAAACATGGTTCTTTACAGTGGTTCTTCCATAGTGTCCCTCAAAGAACCATTGTAACATGCAAATCAGTCAACCAATGCTCCGCCCACCAGCCCACCTGCCTCACGTTACGCTAAGCTGATAGTGAAATATAAGAAACAGACTGAGAGAACACAGTGAGGAGAAAATCAAGCTGTTGTACCTCCCCTACCTGATGCTAGTGAGAAACTGTCACGGCAAAGATCTGAAATGACCACTAGAAATAACCACCACTTCAGTAAGGTTCGATGGGGTATCGGTAGCACTGAGCTGGCAATGGGGACTAATAACTTCTCCACACTTTGCGTATTACCACAGCGTTTTTATCTGTACGCACAGATAATCACACCCACTCTATTTATCTGTCTCTGTTTTCATTCTGTTCCTCTTCTCCTATTCTGTCTATTTGTGTACCTGGCAAGACAGATAAGGCAATGTGTGCGTTTCATCAGCATTCCTATTGTAATCGTGTTCGGATCAGGCCGTGTTTGGGTCACAGAGATGTTAAGGTGACAGCAATACTACTTTCTCTGTCTGCTTTTTTCTGTCATGGAGCACACACCTTCATTCCTTCCCAGACAGTCTAAAGCAATGGTTTTCAAACTGTGGGTCAAGGCCCTCTTGCTGATAAGTGTGCTGATAAGTGTGTGCCCCCCCCAGGAGAGCAGAGCTCACCGACTCACGTTTTACGCCAGGATGTGGAATCATTCTGCTCTGCACCACTGCTACTTCTTCCTTAGCAATGTGGCTCTCTACACAGGCATGCACGGCAACTGTCGTACAAACGGCAACTGCTTATAGACAGGAAGTATATTTAGCGTTTGGGGCCACCACCAAAGGATGTAGTGTGCTGAGCCCAGAGTAGCAACGACAGCAACACTATTCTCCTAATTACAGGACAGTGTAGCATTAACAGGATTCTGAAGCTGTTATTTAAGATAAAAAAAAATATACATCGTGTTGTTTCATTGTTGCTTTAAAGACAATTATTGATAGTTTTAATAAGCTCCCTAACACTGGAATCAAATAAAGATACCCAGCAACCCACCAGTGATTTTTATGCTGAGGGTGACGGTAATCAAAGCACCATCCAGGCACAAATGTCCATTGTGATACTGAAATAAATATACAGATGTTAGAGGTTAGATATTTGTACAAATTTGACCATGTTTTGATCATAACGTTACTTCAAACCTGTAATTAGAGTTGCTTGTAAAAGCTATAGAAATATGGTTAGACATGAAAGTATTGCTGCTTATTATAACGTGTATCTGTCTATAAGTTTACACAGATCCAGTTGAATCCCAAGTGATCCTAAGCTGAAGCCTAGAATTCCGGCATGTAGGCCTAAAACATGCATTTACAACATAGTTTAGGGTAATGGGTTGGATGGGATACTTTTTTTTTCTTTTGATATCCAATCTAGTGAGTTTGGCAAGTATCGGACGGATACCTATACCGAGTAACGGATCGGCACCCCCCTAGTTCTCACAAAGAAAGAGAAAGCGTATTATTAAATGTTGTGGGGTCAAAAGTAAAAAAAAAAAAGTGCCAAAGAGCTTCAAATTGTCTTTTCAGTGCTTGCGTAAAATAACAAATTTTCAGTAGATGGTTCTGCAATGCCTGTTCAAGAAGAATATTTGTAATGGACCTCCACACCAGGTGTTCCCAAAAAGCTCCTCAGGAACTATTTTAATGTGTAGAATGTAGATAAGTACACCTTTCTACATCATATTTCCATATCTGTAAACACTAACTCTTGCTTGCTCTCTGCATGCGAGTGTTGTTTTTGGCTTTTTGAAGAATAAAATTTAGAGGTGGACGAGTGATTCAGACTGTGTTGACTAAAAGGCATGGATCAATAAAGCTGTCAGATGAGAGAAGAGTTGGAAAAGGGTACTCTCTCTCTCATCCCTCACTCCTCAGAGGCTAGGCTTCTGTGTTTGCTCTATCATTTCTCTGCAAAACAAACTGTCAGAAGGCCGAGAAGAGAGAGAAAACAGAAAGAAAGGAGGAGCTCACTTCTTTGTCATGTGAAAAAGCTCCATGGATGCAATAAACCCATCAATTCAGGCGGGTTTGACACAAAGCTTTTGCATTTGTGGTGAAGTCCAAACAGCAAACACCATCACGGGACGGAGCAGTTCAGTTCTTTAACTTGGTCTAGAACAGGGGTCAGCAGAATTTGGCTCCTTTGCCAAACATTAATGCCCAAACATAGACGTAATCTAACGTATAGCTGCTAATGTGATATTTCACATTCACTGCTGGTCACACACTGTACCGTGCAGCGTCCACACACTCAAATTCGCTGTTTTAATGAACGTGAACACACCGTGGCAACATTCCCCGTCGATTCACTGCAGCACTGTTTAATTTCTTGCAGAGTTGCTCAGAATTTCACTAGTATCTCACCATATTAAACCTATGACACACAGAGCTTTACAGAAAGGCAGTCTTTAATAACCTAAACAGCAGTCTTTAATATAAACAGACAAATGTTAACGATCTCAAACCTAAAGAGCTCCAATATGTATTTGGAGTGCTGTCCATTTTCAGGCTGGTTTATCTGATTTAATGGGCGCCTACAATCCTGCTTAAAAAACCATGCACTACATCCTGCTCCTGGAAAGCTCCCTTCCCACAGACTTTGGATCCATTCCTAATCCACTCCACCTGATCTAACTAATTACTGCTTTCAGAAGTCCAAAAATGGGCTAGCATAAAGATGTGAGCCAAATTGTGATGGCTAGACGAATGGGGACGACTGGGCATCTCCAAAATAGCAGGTCTTGTGGGGTGTTCCCTGTATGCAGTGGTCAGTACCTACCAAACATAATCCTAGGAAAGACAGCAGACAACTGTTGAAAGGGTCATTGAATAGGGTCATTGAAGGGGTTACTACGGCTTACAGCAGCAGCAACTGCCGAAAAAGTTCATGCTGGCTATGTCTTGTGGTGTCTTGATGGGTCAGAGCTGTTTAGGCAGCCCGAAGGGGAACGATACAATATTGGGTACGTGGTTTTAATCTTATGGCTGATTTGTGTATAACAATAACGGAATTCTAAACATTTAAAAAAATGCCAAAAACATTTTTGATTCTGAATGCCTCACTCTAATACGCTACTACTATGGCCCAGGGATCACGGGTTCGAATCCCGAGCCATGCTGCTGTACCATCAGCGACCAGAGTCCAAGAGAGCACAATTGGCCATTTTAAGCAATGTTGGCCGACACAGGCTTAGGTTAGCTGGTGTGGTGGAGCTGGGGACCTGGGGCCTTTCTCAGAGTGTGTTGGCTGCCCGGCAAAGCCGCATCAGCACCGTATCATGGAAGACATGTGTTCATGTGTTCAAGTCCTTACCCGCCTAGTGTCCCAAGCATTGCTAGTGCTAGGGGAGTTACAAACCGGTGGGTTAACTGGAAGTACCAAATTGAGAGAAAAAGGGAAAGTTTTACAAACAAAATTAGACAGAACTAAGTGTCCCCAAACATCTGACAGACACTGATTATGACTGAAGGTAAAACAGATGTGTGCTACTGTGGCGGAGTGGCTAAAGAAAATATGTGATGTTAATGCAACGCTCTGATGTCTCACTCGTGCACACATACACAAGCTTTGTTTTTAATTTAAGCTGTATTGTGGATTAAGGTCTGATGAGAAGAACTCTGAAGTGTCTGGTGTGAGTTTGTTGGCAAACAATAAACCTTCATATACTGAAATTTTCTTCAGGTGAACCAAAAGCAGATTGTCTATAGTATCCTTTTTTGATGCTTGAGCACTGTTACAGTCAGGTTTCCCTTCACTGCCTGGATCAATAAGGAATCCCTGTAAAGGTTTCCTAACACCACGTTATTGATTAAGTTCAACAAGCCCAAAAAGAGCGCTGGAGGGCGACTGCTCGGATAAGAATTCTAGAGTGAAATTTATAAGAAATTGTGAGAGCTGGGATGTGGTTTAACCGCCATGAAGACACGTGTAGACACTGGTGAGGTTCTTGGATGATGGAGAAACATCTGAATGATAAAAGGCTTGAAAAGGTAAGATGCTGCTTTATTCCTGCTGGATATGTTTGCTGTTTCCCAGAAATAGCTCACTACTGTTCTGTCCTGTTTATGAATTTTGTGATTAATTTTTCACAACTGGTTTGTTTAGCAGTTGCAATTGTAGCAACAGTTTGCTAACCCATAATGTGTTTAAATCTGGGGGGTGGAGCTTCTGAAGAAGTGCTGAAAGTTTGTGTTGTTGCTGAGTTCAAATATCAACAGCCATTCTCCACAATCATATACAGCACCTAAATATTTAAGGATAAAGCCAGTTTTGGATGTTGCTTGTCTACTTTCCTATTACTTGTTGCTTCAAGAAAAAGACTAACAAAGTGCAAAAAATAGAGATATAATAATAACAACAACAATAATAATAATAATAATAATAATAATAATAAATCTGCACAATAAATAAGAAATGTAATTATAATAATAAATAATAACTTGCATATTAATCTTAGTGTATTTAAACTTTTGACTTTGAAGAAAGTAATAAAAACTCCCTCTCTCATTGTTCTTTTTAGTCATTTTATTCATTCATCTTTTTATTCTCTCATTATTCTCATTATTCATTTAGCAAACAGAACTAATTTTGGTAATCCTAACTGACCTAAAATGGGAAAAGTTTACTCTGATTTCATGTCAGACCAGTGTCTATATGACACATAAAAAGACACATGTATGTAAACCTCTGGTATACACTTATAAACGCAATACTTGGCACACTCCTAATATTTAAAGATTACAACAAAATCATACCATGGCTCATATCATGGGGCCACTAGTGAATCCCAAAGCAATGACGAACAACCACAGATATCATGCAGACTTTCTCCATCCTTCACGTGAGAACACACCAAGTGACAAAATGTCATGAATGTAATAGCACCATCTGCAGTACTGGAGTGCTGAAACGCGACCGCAAGTATGCAAACTTGTGAGCCTGTAAAGCTTGACTAAAGTTTGACTTTGCAGAACTCTTGTGAGCTTGAACTTCACAGAAAACATAACAAAACCTTAATAGACTGGAAAGCATCTACATTATGAGCCATAAATCAACTGGCCAGAAGTCTAACAAAGTTATCAGGATTACACAAAAACAAAATCATATTTCAGTGCGTTCAGATCAGGATTTTGAAACATCTTAGCAATAGGGCTGGGCAATATGGTAAAGATATTATATCACGATATTTAAAGACATTTTCACAACACGCGATATTTATCACGATAGACGTGACTGTGGACAAAATCCATCTGTAGTGACAGATTTTTAAATACTACCGATCCAAATATTTATTATATAAAACATGCTACACTTCATCCAGTTAAACTAATAAGACTAATTACACTAATGAAACGTGTAGTTGATCAGGGTTTAGAAAAGCATATTGTATATCACAATAACAAAATGTATTACAATGCGATAAAATATTGTCATATTGCCCAGCTCTGCTTAGCAACCACCTTATACACCACGGTAACTCATTAGCACCCACTAAGCAATACCTAGCAACCTTAGCATCCTCAGTTCAGTATTTAAAATGTTCACTCTTCAAAATCAATACTGGTATTGGTTACTATAATGGGTGTCAACAAAGAGCTAGACCTAGCCTACAACAATATATGAAACCTCTGGTCACCACTGAAGGTGGTACAGCAGTATAATGGAAATAATTATTGAAGACAAAAATCCATTTCGCTGTTATTAAGTGACAGGAGAATTATAAGAAAAATGGGAAGTCGACCTTGTAGCAGAGGGCTGCAGATTAAAGGCCTGTGCCCGTAGAGCGCTGCAATTGTGCCTGAGAGAAAGGCACTTACTCTGAAACTGCTCTCAGGGAGAAACCCCTGTCACACTGTTTCAATTTCCCAGGGCATGTCTGTAAATGAGAATATGTTCGTGGCACACTTTCTCTGTGAAAACACAGTGTGTCTAATTGTGCAGCCCTAGCTAAAGGCTTCCCCCAAGAATCCCTCCCAGAGCTGCAAGAAAGGCGTACAGAAAAAGGCAACAGTAATGTTACAGCAGTGTAGCAATTTAAAACAACTATCTGCGCAGTACAGACCTGAGGCAGAGCCAGCGCAGAAGCAGAGCAGATTTCCCCCCAAATTCCCAGTTTGTCCAGTAAGTGAAATGTTCCAACAGTAAACGTGCAGCTACAACGCTCCATGCAGGTCCTGCAGACGACCAAGCCAAGGCGGTCAATCACTTCATTCACGTGACCCCACCTTTTTATGCACAAGAAAGCACAGGAAAACTAACTGTTGAAATTTAGAGACACTGGAGATGGAAAGACAGTTTAGAGGAGGAAAATGAGATGGAAAATAGGCGGGGCTGTTGTGTCATTGAAACTTATGGGGGTGGGCGGAGCTATGCATTATACTGCAACCAGCCAGCAGAGGAGCTAGACCTGTGGTTGCTTCAGAGATGTTACGCTGTCTATGCTCAACTATAGTCAGTGGGCTGCAGGCAGATGCTGAGGCAGTCTTTTCAATATATATTTAAATCAGTACACCCTTACACACAGTACTTTTGCAAAACTTACATTTAGCCCCCCCAACCCCCCCCCCCCGAGCCAATCGAAGTCTTCTAATGCTTGTATCAGCTGATACCACTCTGATTTTTTTGTTTGCATAAAACAATACAGCCACACAGTTTAGATCAGATGAGCTGCTGATGAGTACGTTCAGTAAAATCCCTTTCCTTTAGTCTCAGTTTCTATAATGAGACATTCTGGACCGACATTGTGGAAGGTTACACACTCTGGACTGATATTTGTTTTTGTTGGTTGACTGAAATGTATGAAATATCTGGTTTATAGTGGGTGAATGTGCTGAGATTTGGGTTTCTATAGCATGCGTGTGCATTACCATTAGCCTCCGGTCTAATGAGCTTTTCACTGCCAGCTTAAAAACAGAGAAAAAAAAAGCGTTTCAGTGAGAGTTTAATAAAGGTTTATATATTATGGTCTGTTATTTATATTCTACTGTAAAATAGCTCCGCACTGCAGACTCTCAACTCTTTCATTTACCTTCTGAGAACATCTGCACTGCTGCCTGCTGGACTGTAATGTCTGTTAATGGCACCTTGATGACACCAGATGGCGCTCTGAACACTGTGGTTAAAACAAAGACCATTCAAATATGCCTGGATCTGCCTCGATCCCTAATAATACAGCTAGGTTTGATTGGACTGTTTTGCTCTGCTTCTTTTACACCTAAACCTAAGTGAACGGTTTATTGATTAAGTTTTCATGTATGCTGAATCTTCATAACCCAGCAGACTGTATACAGTAGTTCGCTATTTTTAATTGATCTATAAATACCTCTAAATGACCGATGTCCAGCATTACTCAGCAGTAATGAAAAAAGCCAAACTATCTGCTTATTTAAAGCTTAAAATGATGTATAAAGAACATCCTACAAATTCTTCTGGGTCTCCCTCTTTCCTTCTTTCTCCCTCCCTCTCTCTCTCCCTCACACACACACAGCTCCCCAGGGCTGCGTCCTGTACATAAATACCAACAACAAGGATTTGTCATGCCGTAAAGCTAACAGTGATTGGGTATTATGGTCACCCTCTCTCTGATTATTTATGAGCAGGGCTGTAATTGAACGCTGTAAATCCTTCAGCTGTGAG